>NW_020956884.1:258256-274005 GCF_003031625.1 Empidonax traillii
AATGAATATTCAACAACTGATACCGAGAGAGTACAAAAACCCAATTTTCAAACAAGTTTTGTGTGTCTCTGGCGGGGCACCGGCCCCCCAGGCCACCCAGCGCTGTTTGCTTTATTATCGCTTGCTTAATAAATTTATCAATTTTTAATTGGAACTAAGTTGTCTAAATTCTTAAACTAACTTATAACACCCTGATGTGCACAAGGACCATCGCCAGGGAAAAAAACACAGGAACAGGGAAAAAAGGAAAACTCCCCAGAAAAACATCTCCTCTCCGACGAGAAAAAAAAAACAGGCAGCGTTCGCAACTGGCAAGCAGGTCCCGAGCTACAGGAACCATCAACCTCCACTCCAACCTGTGTTCCAACCACCCCCAGCACACCAACTCCTCCCCCCATTTCCCAGGAGATGGGAGAAAAAAGTAAACAGTGGCTTCTCATCTGCCCCGTTTCCTAGGAGACTAAGTTCTGGCAATTAATGAGGGAGCTAGTTCTTTTGTGTCTCTTAAGTGCTTACCTGTTAGCTCTGCAGCAGTGGGCAGGGGGGAAGGGAAAAAATTCCTTGCCTGGTTTCCAAGAACCAGTTAAACCATGATAGCAGGTTATCCATAACTGTGAAACATGTGCTGCAACAAGCAGGCCAAGTGGGTAAAACCTCTGTGCTATGGTGGATGATGGTTCAAATATAAATATGGGGAGGCCTGGTAGATCAATTACATCACACTCCTGCAAACCTGCCAAGGCAAGTGCTATGTGCTGACAATGGTGGAAACAACCACTGGATGGTTGGAGGCTGTGGAATAATGGATAGGGTTAAAAATTAGAGGACAATCAGCTGCCACTTCCTGGATGGAACATGGTCAACATCCCCCACAAAAGTCCCCCAAACAATGATGAGTACTTGCTGTGGGGGATGCCACAGAGAGGGGAGAAGCGTGAAGGTGCCGTGGCCTCCCCCCATAAACATCCTGCAGGGAGGGGAACACGGTGACACTGAGTAGTTCAAAGACCATGCTGTATCTGTCCACCAAGGAAGATAGACACCAAGAACAACTACTCAATTAAGTACTTATGACTAGAGTCACTCAAACTCCACCTAAACCTACAGAAATAATATAAAGGTAAACTGGAAATAGGGAAAAAACAGACCAAGATTCCACTGGAACTGTGGGAACAGTCAACAGGCTGAATCTGTCTTACACACACACACCCCCACACACACCCACACACACACACCCCCACCCCCCCCCCCCCCCCAGGGATACCTATTGGGTGAGAAACTTATTCTATGTGTGCTGATTGCTGCTTTTAGGACTAGAGTTTATGCTTTGCTCTATAGTATAGTAGTCAATTGTTTTGTATTAGAGCTTGTGTATGTGTTTGCTTTATAGTATCATTAGATCACTTTAAACATTTTTGAAGCTAGACACTATCACTGATGACCTACAAACCTTATTAACCTGTCAAAATTTGTATTAATAAAGAGTGTTATTCCATAAACTGTTAGAGTGAGTCCTCTATGAGGTGCTGACAGTTTGCTGGTGGCAGAATAACACATTGAAGGGCCTGCTGAGGGGTCTTCCTTACACTGTTGTCTCAGCCCCTACTCCCAAAAAGGGTAATCAAATTACCCCCCAATCCTGTGAATCTGTTCAGTGAAGAGTCCCCCCTACGGGATACCTGACAGACTAGTTAGACATAAAGGGTTTCATTTTCCCTGCGGCACTGACAGGCAAATAAATCACTGAGGGTCGAGAAAGCCTCACCTCTCCAAGGGTCAGGTAAATCCCCACCTCCTTTAACATGACAGAGACTTACCTTGTGTCACTGCCCAGAACACCAGCTTGGGCCTTGAAAAGCAAGTCCTGTGGTGACATGACCCCCAAAAGAGAATTGAGTCAGACAACAGGGCTCATTTCAAAAATATCCTCGTAGCCACTTGGGCCAGAGCACCATATTGAGTGGGTATATCATATTCTCTGTCATGCACCAACCTCTGGGAAAATGGAACAGTACAATGGACTGTTAAAAACCACATTGAAAGCAATGGGGGGTGGAACCTCCAGACAGGGATCTATATTTATCAAGGCCCGCATAGTTAGTTAACACTAGAGGTTCTACCAATTGAACTGGCCCAGCACAATCAAATCCTCCACATACTGTAGAAGGGAATAAAGAATAAAGCCCCCATGGTGCATATGGGGAATATGTTAGGGAAGACAGTTTGGATTAGTCCTGCCTCAAGCAAAGGCAAACCCATCCATAGCATTGTTTTTGCCCAAGGACCTAAGTGAACTTGGTGGGTAAGGCAGAGGGAGGGGGAAGTGCAATGTGTACCTCAAGGGGATTTGATTTTTGGGTGAGAACAGTCTGCAGTGTTGAATTGTATAATATTGGTTGCTGAATGACACTGCCACTTATGCTATAATTACCATGGACAATGAGCATGGACTGTTCCAGATACACCAGTCATGAGCTCCTGATGCAGCTTGCAAACAGTCGACAGCACACCAACCCTCCTGCCCTGGAAGACATCTAGGATGTATAGAACCAACAGTTATGGACTACATGAACTCATCAGAGATCTCGGAGGGATGGCCATTGACTATGGGAATGATACTCGTGCTTGTGTACATATATATATGTATATAGTTGAAAGGTGTAGGATCTGGGCATGATGTAGATGGTATAGAATAAGGGGTGGATAATATCCTGGTTCCAGCCAGGACATGGTTAATTTTTGCAGTAGCCAGGAGGGGGCATGGTCAGGACCCAGAGGTTATTCTATACCACCTCATGTCATTGCCAGGGGCAGGGGGAAGAGAATCTTTTCTGGGGAGAAGGGGTTCCTTCTGGTGGAGTAAGTGTGGCAGGGGGAGCAGGGGGAGCAGTTGGGAAACACTTTTCTGAGATGGAGGGAGTGGTTGGGTAATGTCAGTTCTGAGCAATCACATGTGATTCTTTTGTCCTATCTTGTATACTTTTTTACTGTTCATTTTCTTATCTCATTGCCGTGTCCAGTTAATTGTTCTCATCCCATGATCTTTGCCTTTTGTGCCTCCAGTTCTCCTCTCCAGCCTGCCACAGGGGGAGAGGGTGAGCAAACAAGTAGTGCATGGGTTTCAACAGGAATCATGGCTAGGTTTCATGAAAGAAGATTTGAGAAGGGTTCTACCCACGCTCGCTACAAGCGCGCGGATGGCTAAAAAGACCAATGTGAGATAGACTATTCCGGTTGCAGAAGGTACAGCAGAAAGACTCCCCAGGTGAAATCAACAAGACACGATTCTTTCTGCGTTGTCTTTTCTCCTCGAGAGTGATCCTGTGTGTATTCTCAAAAGCAGCAGCAGCGTTATAGATAGTGTGTCTCCAGGTGTCCCAATTGGAGGTCAGGGTAGACCAATGGTGGTGATCAATATGGTCAAGGCTGAGAGATTGTTTCAGGGAGTCCTTGTATCTCCTCTTCGGGGCACCTCTCTTGTGGCAACCAGTGGGAAGTTCCCCATAGAGCACAATCTTAGGGAGGTGGTAGTCCTGAATCCTGGAGACGTGCCCTGCCCAATGCAGCTGCGTTCTCAGCAGTATGGCCGCAATGCTCGTGACTGCTGCCTGTTCAAGGACAGATGTGTTGGTCACATAATCCGTCCAGTGGATGTTTAGGATTGCACAGTGGGAATAATAAATTGGGGAATATCATTCCTAAACCACAACAAAGTCCTAAGCAGTTTCTGAAAAAATACTTATGGGAAGAGATTTTTAGAAGGGATCTATGATGTTTGCATAGTCCTCATTCTGAATTGAGGTAAACTGGGTCTGACTCTTTCTCACTTTAGTAGCAGGAAAACAGGAAGTTAATCCTAGAAATTAAAAGTGCACTCTTTTCACTCTTTTAGCCAATTCTTGGAAATTAGCTGATTCATAATGTTCTTATCTTGCAAAACAGAAAGAAAGATAGAAAAATATACAGTTCTTACTACATGCCTGGCCTTTGGAAAATAAAACTGGGGTTTTTTACACAAAATCAAAGCACGGTAAATCATATGTGTGCTAATATCAAGCTTTTCAAGCCATGTAATTGTGGAATTGTGGAAGATGATCTATTAATGCATAATGCTTAACTCAAAAAAACCCAAACAAACAAAAAACAAGTCTATTCCACACAAGATATTCTCCACATATGGAATATTAATTTGAAAAAAAATTCATAGTTATTCTTTCCAAGGCTTTTACTTCTCATATTAGAATAATATTGGCAGTTGAAGTCTTTGTAATCTCTATCTGCTGTGCTTTCTTATAGGTCAATACCTGGTACACGAGCAATGTTAAGGTTTTATGAGCATCAAATTCAAATGAACAATTCTTTATGCATTTTTAATCAAGTCCTTAAACCTTGAAATAAATCAAAATTACTAAAATAAACATTTTTTTTTCTGTATCTTAACGAGGTAATCTCTCACATTTACAGTGTTTCCACCAAAACAAGCACCAAGTTTATTTTTACAGCTGAATTCCCAAATAACAGGTCAGTGAGGAAAAGGAGTGTTTGCTAGGACTATCGATTTCATTATATGTTTTTCTGTAATGATGGATTTCTTTTAAGAATTATTCTGGTAATTGATTTTAGTGGCTGTTTGAGCTTTTTAGTAAGTTACCCTTAATATATTTTATTCTCCTGGAAAAGAAGGAAGATACTAAGAAAAGACGCTAGTTTTAGAAAAGCAGGCAAGAAGCCTTAGTTTTCCAAGGTAAATTTCTTCTGTTAGCTTTTGAGTGAGTCATCTATCCACCCAAGTTGACTTTCTGAGCTCTTGAAATAGATTTTTGTAATGGGTTTGTTACCTCATCAGACACTTTCCTTCTGTAGTTGCCTTAAAAGGACTTAAATTCTTCTATTTACAACCTGATAACCTCATTTCATATCACACATCTTTGACTGAGAAGGATTGAAACAGAGCAGGATCCTGAAGGAGTTAACTCAGAATGTAGGATATGAGCAAAAGAATTAAAAGAATCAAAATCAAAGCTAGTGGAAAATAACACTTTACCAAAAGAACAGTGGCACACTGACAGAAGAACATAAAGTAAAAATAGAGGAAAATAGGAATCATTAGAATGCTAACATACATACATAAATAGATATTAGCAAGGACATAGGAAGATAGATAAAAAGGAAAAGAGAGGGTCAGGGTCCAGAAATGCCTGCCAAATACACATTGGAGTCATCAGAATCAAAGAAAGTTGAAAAGTTCAGGTGATGAAGACTACAGAGTGCGACCTCCACGATGATGAAGAAAGAGGAACGACTCCTGCACATCTCCCCAAAATGGAAGATTCCGCCCAGACTCTGCCCAGACTCCTCCTGCTACGAATATTATAATGAGATGCTGCAATATTATGAATATGCATGTAAAATGATGTAATCTGTAACCAAAAATTGTATAAATAGTCACACTAATCACTGACTACTTTGGAAGTCTCGGAGCCAAGAGTTTCCCCAACGTTGGTCTAATAAATGCCTTGCTGCTTAAAGAATCAAAACTTGTCTCTGAGTAGTTTGCTATGCCTGTTGGGGTGAAAATTCGGCATCATTTCTGGCGAGCAAGGCAGGAGATCCCGCTCCGTTGGTACTGGAATCTCGGGGGTCTGGGGACCCTCAAGGGGTCCCCGGTTGGATCTTCCATCAGTGAGTCTCCCCTACCCCCTCAGCTTCACACACGGGTGGACAAGGACCTCCTGATAAATTAAAGGTATTTATGGTTTTGTATGCTGATTGTATGGATTGCTGTAAGGCACTCTAGAGCTTCAGGAAAAAATAACCTTAAGTCGTACACTGGTTTCCTGCACTCTGGTTTGCTAGCAGTTTACAGAGCAAGATTCTTCTAATTGTGGGTTCGAGTCCCACTAGAAGGTTACGTAGGCTTTGATTGTGAGTTAGAGTCTCACCAAAGCCATACCAAATTCCTCGGGTTAGGGGGATTTGATTTGGAAGGGACAAATGTTTCTGGGTTTACCATTGTGGCTGGAGTTTGGACGTGGATTTGAAACCTGCACTTGACCTTGTTGAACTTCATCCCGATGGAATCGGCCCAACTCTCCAACCTATCCAGGTCCCTCTGCAGAGCCCTCCTGCCTTCCAGCAGGTCGACACTCCCTCCCAACTTGGTGTCATCTGCAAATTTGCTAATGATGGACTCAATCCCCTCATCTAAATCATCGACAAAGATGTTAAACAGGACTGGGTCGAACACTGATCCCTGGGGAACACCACTGGTGACCGGCCGCCAACTGGATGCAGCCCTGTTCACCACTGCTCTCTGGGTCCAGCCCTCCAGCCAGTTCTTAACCCAGCACAGAGTGCCCCTGTCCAAA
This sequence comes from Empidonax traillii, assembly GCF_003031625.1. Taxonomy (NCBI): domain Eukaryota; kingdom Metazoa; phylum Chordata; class Aves; order Passeriformes; family Tyrannidae; genus Empidonax; species Empidonax traillii. Next base: position 264,625 of record NW_020956884.1, read on the forward strand.
GTGTGGGTTGCCAGTTTTCTTCAGGAGTATATTATGGGAGACAGTGTCAAAGGTTTTGCTGAAGTCAAGATAGACGCATCCACAGCCTTCCCCTCATCCACCAGGTGGATCACCTGGTCATAAAAGGAGATCAGGTTGGTCAGACAGGACCTGCCCCTCCTAAACCTGTACTGGTTGGCTCTGATCCCTTGTCCATCCTGTAGGTGCTGTGTGATTGCACACAGGATGATCTGCTCCATAACCTTGCCAGGTACTGAGGTCAGGTTGACAGACCTGTAGTTTCCCGGGTCCTCCTTGCAGCCCATTTGTAGATCGGCGTGACATTCGCCAACTTCCAATTGTCTGGGACCTCCCCAGAGAGCCAGGACTGTTGATAAATGATGAAGAGCGACTTGGCAAGCTCTTCTGCCAGCTCCCTCATCACCCTAGGATGGATCCCATCTGGTCCCATGGACTTGTGTGGTTCCAGGTGGCTCAGTAAGTCACTGACTATTTCCTCCTGGAATACAGGGAGGCTATTCGGCTTCCTGTCCCTGTCTACGAGCTCCAGAGAACAGTTGTCCCAAGGGCCACCTGTCCTACTGGTGAATACTGAGGCAAAGTAGGTGTTAAGTACCACAACCTTCTCCTCATCCCTGTTTATTATGTTCCCCTCCAAGTCCAACAAAGAATGGAGGTTTACCTTGCCCCTCCTTTTGTTCTTAATGTATTTATAGAAGCGCTTTTTGTTATCCTTAACAGAAGTAGCCAAATTGACTTCAAATTGCGCTTTTGTCTCTCTAATGTTCTTTCTGCATGACCTAGTTATACTCCTAAACTCATCCTGAGTAGCCAGCCCTATTTTCCACAGTCTGTAAGCTCTCTTTTTATCCCTGATTTCCTTCAGAATCTCCCTGTTCAACCAAGTTGGTCGTCTACCTCGCCGGTTTGCCTTTTGTCACACTGGTACATCCTGTTCCTGCGCAATCAAGACTTCGTTCTTGAAGCACGTCCATCCTTCCAGTACCCCCTTGTTTTCAAGGGTTTTTTCCTAGAGTATGCTCTGGACCAGTCTTCTGAACAGGCCAAAATCTGCCCTCCGGAAGTCCAGTGCAGAGGTTTTATTGGTGGCCTTCCTTGTATCCCTGAGTATTGCAAACTCTAGTATTTCATGGTCACTGTGCCCCAGATGGCCTCAGTAGATATCCAGCAGGTTGAAATCACCCACAAGAACAAGGGCTGGCAATTTTGAGACATCTGTCAGCTGCTTGTAGAATAATTCATCCCTTTCATGATCCTGGTTGGGTGGTCTATAACAGACTCCCATTAGGATGTCAGTCTTGTTGACCTTCCCGCTGATTCTGATCCACAGGCATTCAACCTTATCATTGGTGACCTCAAGTTCTACAGAGTCAAGAGACTCTCTAACATATAAAGCCACCCCTCCACCTCTCCTACTCTGCCTGTCCTTTCTGAAGAGCTTATAACCATCCATGGCAGCACTCCAGTCATGCGAGTCATCCCACCAAGATTCTGTGATGGCAACTATGTCATAGCTTTCCTGCTGCATGATGGCTTCCAGCTCCTCCTGTTTGTCGCCCATGCTGCGTGCATTAGTGTACATGCACTTCAGCTGGGCTGTTGATTTTACTCTTAACTCAGGCTTTTCATCCCTGGGCTTGTCTTTGGAGAGCCTGGATTCAACCCCTTCCCCCTTCAAACCTAGTTTAAAAGACACTTTTAAATACTGTCAACAGTGGTGGTCACTGTATACATTAGAAGGGAGTTTCAATTATAGTATACTTCTACAGCTTATGATGTTCCTTCGGAGGTGTCTCAGTTTAAATGAGACAAGGGTCCTTTGCTGAGGATGAGTTAGGAGAAAAGACCCAAACTTCTCTTTCTAAGCAATTATAAATCCAAAATTAAGAGGTTCCGATTGAAGGAAAACAAATTATGGAAAAGGGAAAATAACAGCCCTTTATTAAAAGGTATATATGTATTAACAGAAACAAGGAAAAAAAAAGAAAAGAAAAGTAAAACAACCAAACAACACTCTTATACCCACAAATAACCCCTTCAAAAACAAACTGATAAAATGACAAAAGGAAGAGGAAACAGTTCAATTTTTGCACCCTTTGGTGCAATTCCAACCACAGTCAGCAGGGGGTGCCGTCGGGGCGCCGTCGGGTCACTGGAGATGCAAAACTTGTAATGTCCTGTATCAGCCACCAGATGGCGCTGTTGGATCACCGGAGATGCAGAACTTGTAATGTCCGAAAACTCAGCACGTGGACCTTCTTTCCCTTCCCACACAGTGGGAAGGGGAAAAAGGAGAGGGGAAAAAGGGACCCGACAATTTCACTTACTCCGGTTGGTCAAGAAAACTGCTTTGCCCAGTCCTTTCTCTTTGGTTCTGTCCTCCGGGAAGGAACGATGCAAGGGAAAAAGACAGAAAAAAAAATCTCCAGGGCAGGAAACAAAAGCTCTTATCTGGGGAAAAAAACCAAAAACTCAGGTGAGTCTCCTTGCTAGCTCGGCTGCGAGCAAAGAGCTGAAAACCGCACCCAACCACACCTTCCAACCTCAGTTCCAGCCCTACCCTAGCCCCCCAGCTCCTCCCTTTCCTTGCCCAGAAGCCGAGAGAAAGAGAACAAAAGATGGAGTTCCTTATCTGCCCCGTTCCTAGGAGCCTGTTTACAAGAGCTAGCTAAAACCATGACAGGAGGCTCCAAAAGTGGGATGAAGCAATGTATCGTGACATGTTTTTCACCCTGAGGAGCAAGCCTGAATGGCAGAAAGACTGTGGAATAAATGTCCCACCCCAAGATCCCTTTGTTCTAACTTTCGAAAGAAATAGGAAGAACCTCAAACCTAAGGAATGCTGTTGCGATGCATGTAGCATTGGACAACAATGCCTTAAGCTAAAACAAAAAGACAGTGAGGAAGGAAGTGTCATAAACCTCCAAGAATATCAGCCTTTTGCACCAGGGTATGGGGTGCCACTTCAGAAATACAAAAGATAGAGAAGGCAGTATCCTGTTGGAATCAGAAGAGGAAGAAAAAGAGAGTAGTCTGCCAGAACTGAGAAAGAATAGAACAGAGAATAGCTTGCGAAAGTTGGAAAAGGAGGGAGAAGAAGGTAGACCGCAGGAACTAGATAAGAAAGAGAAAGAAAAGGACAAAAGGAATAAAAATGAAGTAGATACCGATAGCTTAGATGATGATCTGGAGGAAGGGACTAGCCATTCGTACTACACCAGGGTTGTTGAACAGAAAGTCAAGGAGGGAGGGAAAGCAAAAGCTAAAACTAATCACACAATAGCCCCTCTACGACGAATAATGCCCATTGCAGGGGAGCAAGCATGGGTAAAAGTACCTTTTACAACCAGTGATTTAAATAGTTGGAGGGAAGAAGCAAAATGCTTTAGGAAAGACCCTGAAGGGGTTGCTAGGAGATTTGAATTAATTGCAAAAAATCAGGATATCGATTGGGAGGATATAGATGTAATGCTATCAGAACTTACAGAGACAGAAAAGGAACTTGTGCTAAAAACTGCGAGAACACATGTCGCCCTGCTGCCAGGAGAGGTAAAAAAACATATTCCCGGCCAAAAATCCAGATTGGAATCTGAACAACCCAATCCAATATGAATGGCTGATACAGTACAGGAAATTAATTGCACTGGGTTTACAAAATGCAATACCTAAGGCAATAAACTGGGCAGTCCTATATGATGTTAGGCAAGGACAAGACGAGACATCCTCAGAGTTTTTGGACAGACTCAGGGTTGCAATGAGACAGTATACACCCTTGGATCCTGCGTCAGAAGCAGGTAAACAACAACTGCTGGTATTATTTATGGGACAAAGTAACCCAGACATCAGAAAGAAACTGCAAAAATTCGAACATCCTGCAGACAAGGATTTAAAAATGTTGATGAATGAAGCTTGGAAAGTGTATAATAACAGGGAAAAAGAGGAGAAAAAGAGGGAGGAAAAGAGATTCGCTAAGGCTGGAGTAGTAGCAGTGGCAGCAAAAACTCAAAGCCCAAGGGACGAATGCTAGAGGGAGAGGTTGTGGCTACCCTGCACGAGGAAGGGGAGGTCTCCCCTCCCAACAAGCTAGAGTAGGACCAAACCAATGCTCCTATTGCTTGCAAATGGGTCACTGGAAACGAGGCTGCCCTAGTTTGAATGGGAAGTCAGACAAGACTACAATTGCCCATCAAGGCAGTGAGTGAGGAGGACCGGTGAGTCGTTCCCTAGCAGACTCACTGGTAAAATGGAGCTAGGGGAAGGTGAAAAGGAATTTCACTTTCTAATCGACACTGGAGCTACATTTCAGGTTTTAAATCAGGAACTGGTACCAAAAAATGATGAATTTGTACAAGTTGTGGGAGCAACAGGTCAACCCGATGACTTTCTTTCTGAAACCCCTTAAGTACAAAATTGGAAAACAAATGGGAATTCATCAATTTTTATATTTACCCAATTCTCCAAAGCCTCTATCAGGTAGAGATTTATTAGAAAATTTAGAAGCTGCAATAAGATTTGACAAAGATAAGCTTGTATTCCAGGTAGAAGAAGAACAATTGATAACTGCTTTAAGTCTAACTATCAGTTGTGTAAAACCAGAGCCTAACAACCACAAGATTGAAAGAATCATAAGTGAAACATATCCATTGGTATGGGCCACAGATATACCTGGGAGATCAAAATAAACAGCCCCTATAACTATCGAATTAATACCCGGAGCAAAACCAGTAATCAGAAGACAGTACCCACTGAGGCTAGAAGATAGAAAAGGAATCCAACCGATAATAGAAAAATTTCTAAAATTAGGATTATTAGTAAAATGTGAATCAGATTTCAACATACCAATTTTGCCAGTTAAGAAACCAGATGGGACTTACAGACTAGTTCAGGATTTAAGAGCAATAAATGAGATCACAAAAACCCTACACCCAATAGTAGCAAACCCATATACACTTCTGACTAAATTAAAGGACAGTCTAATCTGGTTTACAGTGTTAGATTTGAAAGATGCCTTCTTCTGCCTTACCCTAGCCCCAGAAAGCCAGAAAATCTTTGCCTTTGAATGGGAATCTACTAGCACAGGGAGAAAGACTCAGTTGACCTGGATGGTGTTACCTCAGGGTTACAAAAATAGTCCCACATTATTCGGAAATCAATTGACCAAGGAATTAGAACAATGGGAACGACCACAGGGAGATGGTGCCCTTCTGCAATATGTAGATGATTTACTGATTGCAACCGAAACTGAAGAAGAGTGTGTAGAATGGACAATTTCTCTGCTAAACTTCTTGGGTCTAAATGGGTATCGAGTCTCCCAACAGAAAGCACAATCGGTGCAAGAAAAAGTGGTGTACTTGGGATACAAACTCTCTGGAGGACAACGATCCTTGGGAACAGCAAGAAAAGAAGCTATTTGCCAGATGCCCAGATCAGAGAGACATCCTAGGAATGACAGGTTGGTGCCGTTTGTGAATATACCAATGTGGGATACTTGCCAAACCCCTCTATGACTTACTAAAAGACACCAAAAACATTCTAGTTTGTAATCCAGAGGCAGAAACAACCTTTAAAAGACTGAAACAAGAACTCATGAAGGTCCCAGCATTGGGTCTCCCTGATGTAACAAAACCATTTTGGCTGTTCTCTCATGAACAAAAAGGAATGGACTTAGGAGTTTTAGCACAACAGTTGGGACCATACAGAAGGGTTGTAGCTTATTTCTCCAAACAACTGGACGAAGTAAGCAAAGGATGGCCCACTTGCCTGAAAGCCATAGTTGCAGTGATTATAAACATAGAAGAAGTTAGAAAACTCACATTGGACCAGAAGATGACTGTGTTAGTATCCCATACTGTATCAGCAGTACTTGAACAAAAAGGTGGTAATTGGTTGTCATCTTCCCATTTTCTAAAGTACCAGGCGATTCTAGATGAATCAGATGATGTAACCATTCAAGTAACTAACATTGTCAATCCAGCCTCATTCTTAGAAGAAAGAATGTCAGCAGAACCGATCGAACATGACTTCCTAGAGACTATCGAAGCAGTGTACTCCAGCCGTCTGTACCTCAAGGAGGAACCATTTGAAGGTGCAGACAACTGGTTCTCAGATGGCAGCAGCTTCGTGAAACAAGGAGTAAGGATGGCTGGTTATGCAGTTACCACAACAGAGCAGGTAATTGAATCAAACCCTTTACCTGCAGGGACCTCAGCACAAAAAGCAGAATTGATAGCTCTTACCCGAGCTCTTGAGTTAGCAGAAGGGAGATGAATTAATATTTGGACAGACTCTTAATATGTCTTCTCTGTCGTACATGCCCACAGGGCAATCTGGAAAGAGCGAGGCCTGTTAACCGCCCAAGGAAAAACTATGAAGCATGCACAAGAAATTCTACAATTGCTAGAAGCCGTCCAACTCCCAGCACAAGTGGCCATAATGCATTGTAGAGGACACCTAAAAGGTAACACCATCCCGGAAATAGGTAATAGACGAGCCAACGCAGAAGCTAAATTAGCTGCTGCAAGAACTGAAGAATTAACTGTAACAGCTCTTGTGCCAGGAGAGTTAGATACAAATTTTCAACCAGATTATCAGGAATCAGATCATAAGTGGATCCAAAGAAGCAAAGGAAAATTATTAGACAATGGGTGGGGCCAATTGGAAACAGGACAGCTAATAATACCAGGAAAAATAATGAGGCAATTTGTGAAGGCAGAACATGAAAAGGCCCATTGGGACTTAGATTCACTCTATTGATATTTAAAAGTTAGAATAGTAGGACCAAAACTGTATACCACAGTGAAACAGGTCACATCCCGATGTGAGCGATGCCTGAAAATTCCCGGGTGAAGTGTGGCAAATTGATTTTTCTGAGCTCCCAAGAAAAGGGGGGTACAGATATCTTTTGGTGTTAACAGATACATTTTCTGGATGGCCCATGCAGAACCAACAAAGAGAGAGAGGTAATCAAGGTACTGTTAAATGAAATCATACCACAATTTGGAGTGCCTAAGAGCATCTCCTCAGACAAGGGCTCACATTTTTGTGCCAAAATTGTAAAAGCAATAAGTAAAGCGTTACAGATCAAATGGCAGTGACATACGCCCTACAGACCACAAGCCAGTGGGCAAGTGGAAAAGATGAACCATCTTATCAAACAACAAACTGCCAAAATATGCCAAGAAACTAATTTACAGTGGTATCAAGCTTTACCTATTGCTTTAATCAGAGTAAGAGTCAAACCTTGATCAAAAGAAAAGTTGAGCCCATTTGAAATTTTGTGTGGTCGACTTTACGTCATGCAGATTGTAAATAGTGATGCTGTGGATCAAATAGCTAATCATTATGTATGTGATTATGTTATAACCATAGGAAAGCACTTTGATAAGAATGCTACAGTAGTGATAGACCAACAGCCCAAACAGCCTGACTGCAAATTACATCCGTTCAATCCTGGTGACTGGGTGTATGTTAAGAATCTTTTAGGAAAATCTCTGCAAGAGAAGTGGGAAGGACCTTTCCAGGTGTTGCTGACCACTTTCACAGCAGTCCGGGTACAAGAGCGATCAGCCTGGATCCACTACTCCCGAGTTAAAAGAGTTCCAGAAGACAGTGGAGAAACCTCTTAAAAAAAAATCCAAACCATGGACCCAGGAACCACACTGATTTTGCTGATTCTTGGACTCTTGATAAGTATAACTACACCCCAAACTCCTACTTTAGAGTGGTCATGGTCAAATGCACAAATTATAGAATTGTTGCCTTGGGCAGGGATACCTTCCTCAGGTGATCCAGGGCCTAAGCCAGGCTTAGCCATTTACGTCCTGCAAAATAACAGATCATACACACAACTGTTGCAATGATCTCTGAGTTAGCAGTAGTATGGCTAATAGTTTCTGCATAGGCCAGGCCTCGGATCGGAATGTGCTGGTTATATAATATTAGGATGAAACAATTATGAAAAGAAGAACTGAACCATAAAGAACATGCACCTGGTGGTGGGAGTGAGTTATAGAGTTAGGCAACTGGGGAAGATTTATAGTGACCTTAGCTGGGAGCTAATTATTTGGATGAAATATTAAGTTTCACCATGTACTTTGAAGTAGTAGCCATAGCAAATGTTTTGTTTGTCTAAGTGTATAAAAGATCTGCTTAAGATGAGTGGTTCGGGATTCTGCCTTTGGAACGCGAGTTCCCTTAATCCCCGGGCCCAAATTAAAGCACCGGCATTAAACTGACACTCTGTTGGTTTCTGCTTTTTATCGTGATGGGCAACAGTCTTCTTGGCGACACCAGGTGGGACTCCGGGGGTCGCCAGGGCCACGCACGGGCGATCCGCTCCATGCCGGCAGCCAGGTGATTCCTGGGGAGACATCGTTCTGTGCCTGACCCCTGCGCCCGTCGGACGACCATTCCAGGTAAACCTGAAGGTGCTTTATTTTCTTAAGGGTTATAAGCCTGCCTTATAAGACGAGTTTGTGTATACTCGCTGGGTTGGGCTGAGAGAGGTATTTCTTGGGTAAGCCTAGGCACTGGCCCGTAAGACGTGGCGAAAGCTGGGCTGAGCCAGTAATTTGCCGTTTACTGGATTTCGGCAAATTGGTTGTGGAAATAAGTTACGTAACTGTTTGTGGTATTTTATTGTTTGTGGCATTGTTTGTGGTATTTTATTGTTTGTGGTATTTTATTTTGTGGTATCTGCTGTTTGTGTGAGTCTGTTGTGCTATTGTGGGTATGATGCCTTTTAAAACCTTTAGAGCATTGTCCTGTTCTGAAACTAATATTCCTGACGATTCTCCGCTTGGTTGCATTTTAAAGCATTGGAAGGAGGGGAATTTTAGGCAGGAACTAAGTAAAAAGCAGTTAATTGACTATTGTAATAATGTGTGGCCAAAGTATGATACTGAAGGGATGCAGTGGCTGAAGAACGGCACTATAACATTAGAGATACTGTCTCCTTTACTGCAATATTTAAAAGACAATGATTTATGTGACGAGATACCATATCTAGATTTATTTTATTATCTGAGAGGTAAACCTGAGTGGCTGAATGATTGTGGTGTGCTGGTGCTAAAAGTATCAAATGACGAATGTGAGGAATGCAAAGAACGAAAGGCACGGCTTGCTGAACCGGAGGAAGATATTGCTTTGTTAGTCTCTCTGAGCCTTACCCCTACTGCGCCCCCATTAAGAGCAGCCCCCACACCTACTGCGCCCCCATCAAGAGCAGCCCCCACTCCTACCGCACCCCCATCGAGAGCAGCTCCCTCACGTAGGCGAGATTCGCCCCCACCTATGCCCCCATCGTCCTCAGATGAGGAGGAAAAGGAGCATATTGATAGAACCCCGTTAGCAGGACGGACT
>NW_020956884.1:274151-278554 GCF_003031625.1 Empidonax traillii
CCCCTACTGCGCCCCCATTAAGAGCAGCCCCCACACCTACTGCGCCCCCATCAAGAGCAGCCCCCACTCCTACCGCACCCCCATCGAGAGCAGCTCCCTCACGTAGGCGAGATTCGCCCCCACCTATGCCCCCATCGTCCTCAGATGAGGAGGAAAAGGAGCATACTGATAGAACCCCGTTAGCAGGACGGACTCGTAGGGGAAGGAGGGAGCGGGGAAGGAGTCGAGAGCGGAGACATGGAGACGAGGGGAGGGTTGTGTCGCCCTCGCCCCCGAAAGTGATGGTTCCTCTGCGAGAGGCGGTTGGGGCAGGGGGAGCAAGGGTCATGGTAAAGGTGCCTTTTTCACCCAGTGATTTATTAATCTGGAAGCAATCAGCAGGAGCCTATAGAGAGAATCCTGAACGCGTAGCTCGTGTTGTAAAAATGGTTATAAAAACTCAGAACCCGGACTGGAATGATTTGCAGGTTTTATTGGATACAATCCTAGATTCTACTGAAAAGGAAATGGTTTTGCGTGTGATGGTTGAGAGAGCCAGAGAAAAGATACGTGCGCAGCCTGGGCAGGGAACAGTTAACGATTTAGTGCCTAGAGAAGATCCCGAGTGGAATCCCAACGCCGCAGCCGACTACCATAGGTTAAAGGTTTACCAAGATTTATTGGTAGAAGGAATTCGAAGCGGAATTCCAAAGACTTTTAACTGGTCAAGGCTGTACTCTGTCCGGCAGGATAAAACCGAGTCTCCCTCCGCCTTTTTAGAAAGATTAAAGGAGACAGCTCGAAAATATACAGATTTGGATGTAGAAGCTGAATCGGGGAAGTTACAGCTGTGTGGAAGGAGAGAGGGTTGCTTACTTCACAAAGGACAGCGATTAAACATCGGGAAGAAATTCTTCAGCTACTAGAGGCAATACACAAACTGTCAGTTGTAGCCATAATGCATGTAAAGGGACACCAAACCGGTTCGGAACCGGAGTCACAAGGAAACAGATTGGCGGACCAAGCAGCACGGCGAGCAGCTACACAGGTATGGACTCAAATGGTTTTGCTACCAACTCGTGATAACCCAGCAGCAGTACACATGGAAGAAAAGCCCCATTACACACCAGAAGATGAAAAGTTGGCCCACATGATGGAAGCAAAGAAAAATGTAAAAGGCTGGTATATTACCCCTACTGGACAGGTAATACTGCCAGTTAGAATAATGAAGACAGTGCTTGAAATCGAGCATGGTAAGTGCCACTGGGGTGCAGAAGCAATGGTTAAATTTTTGAGAAATAAAATTTTCTCAAATCAGATGTTAACACTGGCTAAAAGGGTGAATGCAACATGTCCAGCATGTATTAAAAACAATCCAATAGTGAGGAAACAGGTACAAATGGGAAAACTTCAAATTGGACAGCTTCCAGGAGATTACTGGCAGGTAGACTTTTCTGAATTGCCAAGGGCTCAAACATACAAATATCTGCTGGTGTATGTGTGTACCTTTTCAGGGTGGCCAGAGGCTTTTCCATGTAGAACTAACCAGGCTAAGGAAGTAGTAAGAACTCTTTTGAAAGAAATTATTCCGAGGTTTGGAGTGCCATTAGGTTTATCTTCAGACAGGGGACCACACTTTATTGCAGGAGTTGTACAGGATTTAGCCACAGTGTTAGGAATAGTATGGAATCTCCACACCCCGTGGAGGCCACAATCTAGTGGGCAGGTGGAAAGGATGAATCAGACCCTGAAAAACCAATTAAAGAAAATTTGTCAAGAAGCGAAAATTCAGTGGCCCCAAGCTTTGCCTCTTGCTCTGTTACGAATCAGGATTAAACCTAGGGAAAGAATTGGGGTAAGCCCATATGAGATTTTGTATGGAAAACCATACCACGCTGCGACGTATCAGGGTGACCCTCATGTAGTGGGAGACCAAGCCGTGTTTAACTATATCTTGTCTCTAAATAAGACTCTTTTAGCGCTTCGGGGAGCCTTACAGTGGAATTGGCCTTTACCTCTGGAGAATCCAGTGCATGACATTTCTCCAGGAGATCAGGTCTACGTGAAGAATTGGTCGGTAGAACCACTGAAGGAAACATGGGACGGCCCCCGCCAGGTGTTGATGACAACCTATACAGCAGTCAAGGTCGAAGGCATCGACAACTGGATTCATTACACGAGGGTCAAGAAGGTCCCCGTGCAGTGGACTGCAGAATCCATCACGCCGACCAGAACGGTGTTCAGGGCGGTCCAATAAGACTCATAGTGCGAATAATAATTCTGTTACTGTTAATAGGTGTCACTGATGCAGGTGTTACAATTACTGTGTCTAATCCTTTTGTTTTAGTGCCTGAAGGAACAAGTGTAAATCTGACCTGTTTTTTTTCTGAAAACCGGGAAGCTGAATGGGATGACGTGCATGTTTGGTGACGATGGATGGATCGGGGTCATGATATAACTGAGGGTGTGACCACGGTATGGAACAGGACGCAGCAAAAGGGCTATACCGTCTTGCAGGTACCCACTGTGACTCCTGAGGTCGATGGTGTGTATTCTTGCATAGTGTGGGTTCGAATGAGTTTTGATTACGAGTATGCGAGAATACACACGTTTAATTCCACACATAATAGGGACTCAGGCATACAGATACCCCTTCATATGCAAGTTGATACATGGCATGGCCCTCCTCTAAGGATTAATTGCACGTTTAAATTGAGCTATCCATGCTATGAGAACCTTGGTCTTAATTGGTGGAAAATAAACATGACAACTGGAATATGGGAAAGACAAACTGAGGGAATTGGTTGGTGGTCTGATGAGGAGAATGGGATAGGTTGGTTAAATATTTCAAATCCAGGAGTAGGGGACATTGAAAGCACCTTTGTATGTGTTGTCTCTTGTGACGAGGAAGGGAATTATGGGATCAGGACAGTTAGAAGTGTGCCATATCAAGGCCAAGAGATCCAACCAGAACAAGAAAGTTATACCATAGCAGAAGGAGGAAATGTTACCCTGAGTTGCGAAGTTCGGAAACAGCTTTTCTCGGACTATGGTTGGTGGTTCAAAGGTTATAACTTACAAAATGATTCTAAATATCATATTGAACAGGGGCCACAAAGTATTGCTTTAACAGTTCAACACACAAGAAGAGGGCAGGATGAAGGACAATACATTTGCTGGATAAGTAAAGATGACTGGTGGGGGACAGGAGTGACCTCTGTTTATGTAAAAACTGTGCGAATGACTCGACAGACTCATACATCACAGGCTCCACGAATCCCACACATTTCCTATACAGAAACCAAGCAAGAAAATTTAATAGTCGGACTAATTAGAGATTTTGGAGTGGTTCAAAATGTATCTAGAATTACTGCATGTCTTCCACTGCCACATGCAGCTGGGGATCCGATCCCTTGGGGAATAATACCGGTTCCAGAACTCCCGAAACTGTTTGTTAATACCACGTGGAGCTGTAAGTTTTTAACTAAACCTCACCCAGTAACGATAGATGGATGTCTTTATGGAAGTGTTAAAACCCGAGAGCAATGTGAACAGTTGCCAGGATTCCTCAAGTGGATAGACGGAAGTATGCATGGCTTGTCGGGACAGTGTATAGTTTCTCCCCCTATTAGTAGTGTAGACACCTGTGTAAGGGTGCAAGTCCAAATGGATGAGGGAAAAACAGAACAAAAATGTCAAAATAACACTACTCCTGCTACTCTAGAAAAGTGGCAAACAATTTGGGGACCTAGTTTATTAGAAACCTACAGCTATTTAGGGAAAGTACAATGGTGTATTCATTGGGTAGGTTCCAAAAACCAAAATTACTCTTTTCTACACTCAAAACATAAACAATGGCGGCAAATACTCTCACCTACGGATTTATGGAATTGCACTCGAATTTACACATGTGATACTCCAAATGGTGATGTAGGTTTAATCCCAGTACGCATTCTGTTAAGATTGGGCTGTGAGTGCCGGGGATACAATCACTCCATAATAGGTTATAATAGCTCATGTAGTGTAGATTGTCTCACCACTACTGTGAGCAGCCCAGGAAATTTAGTTTGGGTTATGGGACATGGACAATGGACCACTCATATGCCTGTAGATGGCCCTGCGACACAGATTACCTTAGGAGTTCCTACCCTGTGCCCTTATTGGAAAACAGAGGAATTGGTCACTACAGATATTCAACCCAGGCGGAAAAGAGCCTTAGAGCAAAACCCGGATGAGTGGCATGATCCATCATCTGGAGTTAAATTTGGATGGGCATTAGAATCCTTGTTTGCACCAATTGCATCTTATCATAATAGAGAGATGCTGTTCAAATTAATGAGTCAAACAGAAAGATTGGCAGCGGCTACCAAGAAGGGATTTAAAGACATGAATATCCAATTACAAGCAACTACTCGCATGACTAT
>NW_020956884.1:279203-287573 GCF_003031625.1 Empidonax traillii
AAAACCCGGATGAGTGGCATGATCCATCATCTGGAGTTAAATTTGGATGGGCATTAGAATCCTTGTTTGCACCAATTGCATCTTATCATAATAGAGAGATGCTGTTCAAATTAATGAGTCAAACAGAAAGATTGGCAGCGGCTACCAAGAAGGGATTTAAAGACATGAATATCCAATTACAAGCAACTACTCGCATGACTATACAAAATCGAATGGCATTAGATTTACCTCTATTAAAGGAACATGGAGTTTGTGGTTACCTGCATGCACGGAATGAACACTGCTGCATCCACATTCCAAATGTCACACATGAGGTTGAAAATGATATTTCTCAGTTAGAACAAATTGAAGGAAATGTGCAAAATTTACAAAAGGATGCAGAGCATAATTGGATCGGTGAAATATTCAGCTCCCTTGGTTTAAATGTTTCCGGGTGGCTATCCTCAATTATTCAGTATGTTATAATGTTTGGAATTATAATTCTCATTGCTTTGATTGTATATAAGTGTCTCCTAGGACTAATTGTAAAGGAAGGACAGCACATTCGTCGAATCATCATGGCAGTGACCCGAAAGGAGGCCATCCTCCCCAATGGCGAGTCTTCTGATCAGCGCGACTCTTCTGATCAACGCGAAACTTCGATTTAGATAATTTGAGCATCCTTGCACTTGAAGATTGAAGAATGCTCAAAAGGGGGGATTGTTGCAATGATCTCTGAGTTAGCAGTAGTATGGCTAATAGTTTCTGCATAGGCCAGGCCTCGGATCGGAATGTGCTGGTTATTTAATATTAGGATGAAACAATTATGAAAAGAAGAACTGAACCATAAAGAACATGCACCTGGTGGTGGGAGTGAGTTATAGAGTTAGGCAACTGGGGAAGATTTATAGTGACCTTAGCTGGGAGCTAATTATTTGGATGAAATATTAAGTTTCACCATGTACTTTGAAGTAGTAGCCATAGCAAATGTTTTGTTTGTCTAAGTGTATAAAAGATCTGCTTAAGATGAGTGGTTCGGGATTCTGCCTTTGGAACGCGAGTTCCCTTAATCCCCGGGCCCAAATTAAAGCACCGGCATTAAACTGACACTCTGTTGGTTTCTGCTTTTTATCGTGACGGGCAACACAACAGGACTGGAATAAGGCTCAGAAATTGCTAAACACCCTATTAGGAAAATTGAACGAGGAAATAAAAATAGGGTGCAAAGGTATCAACACTATAACACAAAAGACTAAACAGATCAAACTAACAATAAGATCTATGACAAACCAATCACATTTAGTCAAATGAATAGTGCGAATAATGGTATTTGGCTTAAAAGGAAGGGTCCAATTTCTTGTTGAAAGGACAATATAAAAGAAAACGAACAAAATGAAGCCCAGTGTGAGACAAAATTACTGCTAGATCAATCTGTATCAGTTCAGTGCACATGGGCACGTGAAAAAAGGGGTGCTTCCAAAATATTTGTTATTGAGTTTGAAACGAGTTCCACTACTAAAGCACCCATCGAAACAACTTCTGAACTGCTTACTGAAGTACTTACAACTCCCCTTCTGAACTGTGAAAGTACACAGTCTAGTCTTCATTGGGCCTCATATAATCAGACAATCCAATGAACAAAAATTATTGCTAGATCCCATCTATTCACTAAAGAAAATTAAAGTAAACCTCCAGACAGACATAACACACCTACAAAGGGATTGTCAACCTTTTGTGTAGCAAAGCCTCAGAGGCTGGAATGCATGGTTGGTAGCTAGATCACACCCCAAACGAGCACAAAGAGAGGTAACAGGATGGGCGGGTACAGGACTAGGCATATTGAACACAATAGATCAAGAAGTATTGATGAATAAACTGAGTACAGTTATCTCTAACCTAGGAGAACCTAAAGTCCCCCTGAGCTCATCCATGCTTACTCTGGCAGAAACCCAATCACTAGCAAATAAATTAATGACTCTAATAGCGAATCACACAGCTGAGGATTTCCTTAAAATTGCTAGCTATACTAGTGATATCAGTAAAGAAGTTGCACTTGTCATCCAATGCATTCAAACACAGCTGTGGGTATAGTCAGTGGCTGCAGGAATATTAAGAGAAGGAACATCAGGCACCCTGCCTCAAGAAATAAAAGAAATAATAACTAACTCCACTACCCAATTTGAAAAAGATCATCAGGCCTGGTGGCAACTAGTAAACTTTACTGACGACAAACAACACAAACAAGTTGAACCTTATGTTCTCACTATTAGTGCTGTGAAGGAGAAAGCCATCTTTCCTGTTTTGTCACTGGGAACTATACATCAGAATGTTATAGTCAGACCCATAGCCCATAATGTTTGGGCAAGTTATGACAGTACCAAGAATAAATGGCAAACAGTTAGTACAGAAGCAGGAATTCCTAGAGAACACTTTGGTTATATTTGTGAAAATGCAATTGTAGAAAGTGAAGACTTATGCTTAGATGTTGAAAATAGTGTGTGTATTTTTGAGCTGCTTCCTCATAATAAGGCTCAATCACAAGTTTACTATGTAGAGTAGGTCGGAGAACACCACTGGTGGGATATCCTCACAACTGCAACACAGGTGTTCGACTACTTAGTACACCCAATACTAATCATAGTGGCAGTAATGCTCCTGTTGTCCCTCTTAAATATGTGGATGTGGTACAAATTAAACTCCATAATCAAAAAGATACAAATGCTTTGGGCGATGATACAAGCATATCAATGTCCTCAACCTGCGGAACTTGATGAAGGAATTGGTAAGTTCTAAGAAAAGGGGGGAAATGAAACAGAGCAGAATCCTGAAGGAGTTAACTCAGAATGTAGGATATGAGCAAAAGAATTAAAAGAATCAAAATCAAAGCTAGTGGAAAATAACACTTTGCCAAAAGAACAGTGGCACACTGACAGAAGAACATAAAGTAAAAATAGAGGAAAATAGGAATCATTAGAATGCTAACATACATACATAAATAGATATTAGCAAGGACATAGGAAGATAGATAAAAAGGAAAAGAGAGGGTCAGGGTCCAGAAATGCCTGCCAAATACACATTGGAGTCATCAGAATCAAAGAAAGTTGAAAAGTTCAGGTGATGAAGACTACAGAGTGCGACCTCCACGATGATGAAGAAAGAGGAACGACTCCTGCACATCTCCCCAAAATGGAAGACTCCGCCCAGACTCTGCCCAGACTCCTCCTGCTATGAATATTATAATGAGATGCTGCAATATTATGAATATGCATGTAAAATGATGTAATCTGTAACCAAAAATTGTATAAATAGTCACACTAATCACTGACTACTTCGGAACTCTTTGTTTCGCGAGAGCCGAGTTTCCCCAACATTGGTCTAATAAATGCCTTGCTGCTAAAGAATCAAAACTTGTCTGAGCAGTTTCCTACGCCTGTCAGGGCGAAAATTTGGCATCAGGATGTTGAAGTATTAGCTTTCTCTTCAAAGAAATTTTAGCATGCAGATTTGAATGGGAATGCTGAAAAATACAAGTTCATGCTTCTTTTCCCATAGCAATTACTAACTACAGTTCTTGAGGCCTCTTGTTACAAATAGACCTGGTAGGAAACATGTTTTAGCATAGGCAGTTCTTTAAGATAAAGTTTTAGTATTCAGTGCATTAACATGTGCAGTTTTGTACTCCGTTTGAGTGTTTTGACATTGGGTTTTGGAGTTTTGTTGGTGCATTGGTTTTTTGTTTTTTTTCTGTTGCAACTGGATATTATAAACACTGATAACTTCCATGTATGACTTACTAAATTATTTTATTTTTTAACACTTCTGTTGATATGGTCAATGCTCAACGTCTAAAACTTGTTGTTAAAGGGTAACACTCTTTTGCTTTAATCACTTAAACTGTAGTGAAAACATCTTGTCTTTGTCTTCACTGTTTTAAAAAAAAAGAAATTTCATTTTAAAATAAAAATGTTGATAAGCTGATTAATGTATTGACTCTGTGTAGCTATGTGAAATATTTTCCAGGTGAGAAGATAGCTTTGGACTCCTTATACTGATTTAAGAAAACCTCTTCCTATCTAGGCCTTTTACAAAGAGAGCACTCAGTATTAAATTATCTTTTCAGGAAATAAAAGTGCAGTTTTTGTTAACACATTCTGTACTTACTGTGTAGGAAAGCTTTAACCTTCTTCTATATCCGCCCTGCCCCCCTGGTGGGCACACAAACTGGATGGTTGACTCTAAGAAATCTTACCTACATCTGCTAAAAAAAAAAAAAAAAAAAAGAAAAGAGAGAGAAGTCTATGTTTGCTCATTTTTAGTGGTTTACAGAGAAGGTACAAAAGGTTTAGAGTTTTCCTCGTGTTTCAACTATAGTCTTGCAGTCCTGTGGTAGCAGTTGAGATGTGCATCTTGGACACTACAGTAATCTACTAGGATTGATGACATTGCATGTTATTTGGTGTTTTCACCATATTTTGAAGATCTTTCATACCAATAAAATAGAAGTTAAAGTTTTATTTTTCTGAATGTTAGCTTGCCATTTTTGTCTGTAATCATTTTTAGATGCATTGAGCATTGGACAAATAGAGTAGCTGTACTATTTAATCTCAAATTAAAGTTTTGCTTTATGATGTATGTTTTCATTTGGGAAATTCTTGTCTATTCTTCTGTAATCTTAATAGGAACAGAGATGGAGGATTTTTTCTCCTATTTAAAAAAAATAATCTTTTGAACATTTTACTAAAGCTTTTCTGCCTTTCTCTCTCTGACACGATTTGCACTTTATCACTCCATTTAATTTCATTCCAGTACAGAAATAGGTAAAGTTCTAAATGCCCTAAAGGATCTAATCTGAATTTATTATGATTTCATTTTGAAGTAAATCTGATACATGTCTTAGAGATGCAATCTTATTTTATAACCCACTGAGGTTTTTAAGTATAGACTATGAATCTGTTCCTGTGAGCTAGTAGTAATGTAAATAGATGTTATGTAATGGTTCACAAAGTCACCAGGAAGCATCAGGTTCTTATTAGGAAACTGCTGAGGGAAAAACTTGGATAATACCACTATGGATTTTTTTCCCAAGAAAATGAGAAAATTTAATCTTTTTTTTTTTTCATACTTCATAAGTGGGACTTGTCATAAAGTATGTTGTAATCTTTTTAAAGTGATATATGCACTGAAGATTTGATATGCAAAATTCAACTTGAAAAGTAATCTGAAACTTCTGCTGAAATTGCAGCTGAATCAGGCTGCCCAAAAAGAGACAATGCAGGGCTGAAATCACAAGATGGAGGGTGGAATATTTCAATTAGAATGACTAAAAATTACTTGGATGAAAAAAGTTATGAAACATAAGACAGAAATCTGTATTCTGAAAAAGAAAGTTGCAAAGGAATAAGTGTGGCAGGATAGACCCACCCTGCTAAGACCTAAAATCCAATCAAGCTATCATGCAAGACCAGTTGCTGGAGCCAGAATGTTGTCTTGGTGTTCATTACGGCTAGGTTTTGCAAACAAAGATTTGAGAAGGTCTCTACCCATGCTCGCTACAAGCGCGCTGATGGTTAAAAAGGCCAATGCAAGATAGACAAGTCTGGTTGCAGAAGGTACAGCAGAAAGACTCCCCAGGTGAAATCAACAAGACACGATTCTTTCTGCGTTGTCTTTTCTCCTCGAGAGTGATCCTGTGTGTGTTCTCAAAAGAAGCAGCAGCGTTATAGATAGTGTGCCTCCAGGCCTCCCAATTGGAGGTCAGGGTAGACCAAGGGTAGACCAATATGGCCAAGGCTGAGAGATTGTTTCAGGGAATCCTTGTATCTCCTCTTCGGGGCACCTTTCTTGTGGCAGCCAGTGGCAAGTTCCCCATAGAGCACAATCTTAGGGAGGCGGTAGTCCTGAATCCTGGAGACGTGCCCTACCGGATGCAGCTGCGTTCTCAGCAGTATGGCCACAATGCTCGTGACTGCTGCCTGTTCAAGGACAGATGTGTTGGTCACATAATCCGTCCAGTGGATGTTTAGGATTGTACGGAGGCAGCGCTGATGGAAGCATTCTAAGAGACGCAAATGGTGCCGGTAAATGACCCATGATTCAGACCCATATAAAAGAGTAGACAGTACAATGGCTCTGTAAACGCTGATCTTAGTACTTTTCTTCAAGTGTTTGTTTTGCCACACTCTTTCATGGAGTTTACCAAAAACTCTGTACACCTTTGCTAACCTGTTGTCTATTTCTGCATCAGTCTTACCATCCGAGGAGATGATGCTTCCCAGGTAATTAAACTGTTGGACTGATTTGAGCTCTGTTTCACCAATGGTGATATGGGGATGATGGAAGACTTCCTGAGGTGCAGGCTGATATAAAACTTCTCTTTTCTTCAAGCTGACTTCCAGCCCAAAAAGCTCAGCAGCCTCTGCAAAGCAGGATGTTAAACACTGCAGAGATACTTCTGTGTGGGAGATGAGGGCGGCATCATCAGCGTAAAGCAGCTCTCGGACAAGATGATTTAAGGTCTTAGTGTGGGCCTTCAGTCGCCTTAGGTTGAAAAGGCTTCCATTGGTACGATATCGGATGTAGATACTGTTTTCTTCATCTAGGTCTGCCGTGGCCCTTTGGAGCATCATGCTGAAGAAGATTGTGAATAAAGTTGGTGCAAGAATGCAGTCTTGCTTCACACTATTTGCTATTGGAAAGGGCTCAGAAAGTGCATTGCCATATCCAACTTGACCGCGCTGGTCCTCGTGAAGTGAGATGATCATTTTAAGGAACTTGGGGGGACATCCTAAATGTTCCAAAATCTCCCACAGACCTTTTCTGCTCACAGTATCGAAAGTCTTGGTGAGATCAACAAAGGTAACATACAGTCCTTTGTTCTGTTCCCTACACTTCTCTTGCAGTTGTCTGAGAACAAATACCATGTCTGTGGTATCCCTGTTGGCTTGGAAACCACACTGGCTTTCAGGTAGAAAGTCTTCTGCTATAGTGAGTATTAATGTGTTCAAAAGAATTCTTGCAAGGATTTTACCAGCAATGGAGAGCAGAGTAATACCTTGGTAATTTGAGCAGCCTGATTTACCTCCTTTCCTCTTGTACAAGGTGACGATGACTGCATCACGAAGGTCGAAGGTAGTTCACCTCGTTCCCAACAGTGTACCACAAATTCGTGAAACTTAGCATGGAGTGCTTGGCCTCCATGCTTCCAGACTTCAGGTGGGATTCCATCAACCCCAGCTGCCTTGCCAATTTTCACCTGCTGTATTGCTTCAAGATTTTCTCCCATGGTGGGGGCAGTATCCAGTTCAGTTTTCACTGGTTGTTGTGAAATGTACTGCATTGCTGAGTCTTGAACTACACGACTAGCACTGAAGAGAGTCTGAAAGTGTTCAGACCATCGATTCAAAATGGAAACTATCTGTGAGAAGCATTTGGCCTCTGGAGCTGGTAGACAGAGATAGGAAACCAAATAGCCCCCTTGTATTCCGGGAGGAAATAGTTGGTGACTTACTGAGTCATCTGGATCCTCACAAGTCTATGGGACCAGACGGGATCCATCCTAGGGTAATGAGGAAGCTGGCAGAAGAGCTTGCCAAGCTGCTCTCCATCATCTTCCAACAGTCCTGGCTCACTGGGGAGGTCCCATATGATTGGAAGTTGGCAAATATCACCCCAATCCATAAAAAAGGATGCAAGGCTGACCCTAGCAACTACAGGCCTGTCAGCCTGACCTCGGTGCCTGGCAGAGTTATGGAGCAGATCATCCTGTGTGCAATCACACAGCAGCTACAGGATGGACAAGGGATCAGACCCAGCCTGCTGTGGGCATTTCACGCGAGCGGGAAAGAACGACACATCTATAAGATGCAGATTCAAATCCACTTTATTATCAGAAGGCTACACAATATATATTCTTTCGAGTCCTGGACATGCGATCACGAGCACAGCATGCTATTATGATTGGTTAGTCTACATTGTTCATGCGCCTCAGGCAGTCCATCGATTGGTGGTCTTTAAAGCACACAGTCCTGGGAAAAGTTTCTGTTATCACCATTTCTCACACCCTGCCTTCTGCTGACCTCTGCATTCTTGCAACTGTAAACTTGTTCTTCTCTCTCTAACGGTCAACTCCTGGTCTTTTCAGAACTCAGCATACTCGTCTAAAACTGCTAAGGCCCCAGCATCAGCCAACATGGGTTTAGGAGTGGCAGATCCTGTTTGACCAACCTGATCTCCTTTTACGATCAGGTGACCCACCTGGTGGATGAGGGAAAGGCTGTGGATGTGGTCTATCTGGACTTCAGCAAAGCCTTTGACACTGTCTCCCATAATATACTCCTGGAAAAGCTGGCAGCCCATGGCTTGGACAGGGGCACTCTGTGCTGGGTCAGGAAC
>NW_020956884.1:288735-291431 GCF_003031625.1 Empidonax traillii
AACAATAGGACAAGAGGACATGGGCTCAAGCTCTGCTAGGGGAGGTTTAGGTTAGATGTTAGGAAGAAATTCTTTACAGAGAGGGTAATCAGGCATTGGAACAGCCTACCCAGAGAGGTGGTGGATTCACCATCCCTGGAGGTTTTTAAGCAGAGATTGGATGTGGCCCTTAGTGCCATGATATAGTAATTGGAGTTGGATCAGGGGTTGGACTTGATGATCTTGGAGGTCTTTTCCAACCCAATCTATTTTATGATTCTATGATTCTATCTGCACTGAGTAAAGGGCTTTGAACCTGGTGTGTAGGACCGTAGGCTGTTTTCAGGGCCTCATAGA
The DNA here is from genome assembly GCF_003031625.1 of Empidonax traillii. Classification (NCBI taxonomy): domain Eukaryota; kingdom Metazoa; phylum Chordata; class Aves; order Passeriformes; family Tyrannidae; genus Empidonax; species Empidonax traillii. Next base: position 289,072 of record NW_020956884.1, read on the forward strand.
ATCCCCTGTAGTCAGTCGTATCTGCACATAATTGGATTTTTTCTGCTAGATTGGTCCACCACTTGTTCTGGATGAGACGAAGTTTCTTTTGGAGCTTGCTACTTGCAAGTCGAAAGGTTGCTTTTCTTACATGGCAAGATGGTTGAGCAAGGTGTGCTTGGTGAGTAGTTCTCTTTTTTCTCATGTCTTGGTGTTAATTATGCTAAAACCATCTTGATTCACCAGACTTCGAATACATCCCCTGCTTTTTGAAGTCTGATTTGACAGATAAGCTGATAGTTGGTCTGTAAATGTGTGACTAGCAGTCAATCACTTTATACTGCAAAAGTCCAGTCTCCTCTCATGCAATCAGGTTCTTCTGAAATAACCCTTCTTGGGGTGCTGTGTGTGGAGGAGATTCCTCCCCTGGGCTGGAGACGCCCTCCAAGGACACTCCTCAAGGTTGAGAGAAAGAGATGTCCTCACAAGCACTGGTATGGGTGAGTTACATCAAATCTCTACTTAATAATTATTTCTTTTTGCTAGCTTTAATATAACTGCTTCAGTAATTGCTTTGTTACAGTGCACTATACTACTTTAGGCTATATTATACTCTACTAGTAGATTTTTAGTGTTTAGATTGTGTAGTAAATAATTCTGATTAAGATCTATTCAGTTGTTTGTTAATTTGTCATAATAAATTCATTTATGTAAATATAACTGTTTTGCCATCATTAAAATCTGTGTGACAAAGTGGTTTAATCATATCACTATAATTCCTTTAAATTTAAACCGTTAACACAGTCCGAGGCTAAGATAGGATTCAGCCACACCTTAAACCTTCTCTGAGAAGGAGTTTAGAAAGCAAGGGAGTCCTTTCTGTACCTCAAGACTCACTGCCAAGGCTTTGGTTTTTTTGCTTTGTCTAAACCTTCCACTCTCACCTGTGACAATAGGCAATTGCAGGCTTTAACACTTGCAAAATATAACTTCAGTGGTACAGTATTTAAAGGTATGTGAATGTCTGTGTGTGTATATAAATGCTTATATTTTACTGAAATGTGTATCAGTATGTGTCCCAGTTTAAATGAGACAAGGGTCTTTTGCTGAGGATGGATTAGGAGAAAAAGACCTAAACTTCTCACAATCCCCCCTTTTTTTTTTCTCTCATGGTTTTATTACAAGCTAATCATTAGATGTTTTCATTGTTTTTCGGGATTGTTTCTATTCCACTAGTGCTTCCAATACTCTGGTTTTATTTTTCACTTGCTTGGAGTTGGGATCTAGGACCATGATCTTCTGTGGGTTCTTCGATTCATTGGTATGGTGGTCAGGTGCATTCTTTGAATTATACTAAAGATTAATCTCAACAAACGTGAAATTAAACAAGATAGAAATAACAGTGTAACAAAGTTGTACAAAAGAAGAAAACTTAGCTGGTTTTATTGTGTGGTTGGTTTTGTGGTTTTGTGTTTTGTTTTGTTTTTAATGAATTAGCTTACTACTCCTTATCTAGTATTGATTTCTAATTTTTGCATTGGTATATGGGTTATTTTCTACTGTATTTGTTATTGGTTTAAAATGAATTAGTCTGAAGTGTAAAATTTATTACACACTTTTTATTTTCTGGACAGTTTGATTTTAGTCTGGTTTTTGTTCATTTTTTTATTATTGTATGTTTTGTTCATGTATTTGTGTGTCTTAGGGCATATATTTATACATTCTTTATAATAAACATTGTGATAGCATTTTGGACAGTTGTTTTTAACAGTATTAATTAGCTGTAACATTATCATAGTAAGTAGAGGTCCAGTATGGCATGTGCCTCCACTTCCCATGCCTATTGGTTTGCAGCCAGCAGCAGGGTAAAGATCTTCTTCGTGGCAGGTACAGAGGCCAATCTGGTCTTGCCCTCTACTATATTCTTTTTAGTGATTTCAAAGGCCTAGTTGGTGTATTAAAAGTTGGTTAAAGTTAATATATTTATTTAACAGTAATAGTTGGTTCATAATGCTTTGTATAAAGAGATAGTGTATCTACAGTTATAAATCTTGTTGTGAGATATAAGCCTATTTTGTTCCATGATTCTGGCATTATAGGTGACAATAATTTGGTAATTAAAATTCTCTTATGTTAAAAAAAAATGTTGTTTTCCTAAGGTTATAATGTCATCCCTCAGGATAGGATAAGAGACAAAGGACTTTTCTTATTTATGTGAGTGCTCTGTTTCTGCTTTAGAGAGTTGTTTGTTGTGTGGAGATATCAGTCCTGTCTTTGAGTATGCTCAGTTGAATTAGTTGTGTGTGATGGTCTGATTTGTTTTGGTTTGAATATACTGTTAAATTTTTGCGTCTAAGTTTTATAGCAGCAGTGCTGATAAA
>NW_020956885.1:0-2985 GCF_003031625.1 Empidonax traillii
AGGGAAGGAGCAGCTCCTCCTCCCCCAAACAGCTCCCATAAAACAGTGGGAACGCCAGACTCATTAAGGAAAATGAGCGGCTTTTGTTCCCGGTCCCGGCACAGGTTCCCCATTTTATGCGCTGGAAGGTCCTAATGGCTTAATGGCACTTCCCCAGGAAGCAATTCTGCCCCGGAGCAGGGCTGGGAACCCGCTGGGATGGGATGGGAGCAGGGCTGGGATGCAGCTGGAACGGCCCCAGGACGCCCCCTCCTGCCCAGGAGCTCCCGAGCCCGGAGAATCCGGGCTTCTCTCAGGGGTGGGAGAGCTGAAAGCTCCTCTCCTGCCATGGGCAGCAACACTTCCCACCTGCCCTGGCAGCTCCAAGTCCTGACCAATTCCAGGGATGGGGCAGCCACAGCTCCTCTGGGGAATCCATTCCAGGGCCTCCTCACCCTCACAGGGAGGAATTTCGTCCCAATATGCCACTTAATTCTCTCCTTTCCCCAGTGGGAAGCCATTCCAAAGGATCAAAACCCACAGAATCTTAACCCCAGGAACCTTCACCCACACATTCTCCAACCCCACAGAATCTTTTACCCCAAGGATGGAATCCCACGGAATCTCCAGTCTCAGGAAATCTCCCCCCCCCAGGAACCTCCAATCCAATCCTCCCCTGCCCCGTTTCCCACCCCCAGACAACCCCCCCAGGACCCTCAGTCCTGCTCCAACACGTGGGATCCACTCCCTCCTTCCATCCTACCCCCCTCCCGGGGGATGGATGATCCCGTGATCCCCTGTGCTCCCGGATTTTCCAGGCAGATCCCAATCCCCATATTTACACATCAGGGGATTTCACCGGAGCCTCTTCCACCTTCACGGGCGGCTCCGCCGGCTTCGGCTCTTCCTCCTGGGAACCAACGTGGAGAGTCCGTAAGAAACATCCCAGTCACCTTTTCTGGGGGGTTTCCAAGGCACAAACCCCTGTTCAGCCCAAACATTCCCAGGAATTCACGAGTTCTGTGTCCAGTGGCCCCTCAGGCTTCGCTACAGGGGGGGTTGGAAACTCTCCCTGTGCTTTTCCAAAGCCCCATAATCCCTTCCCAAAAGGTCTGGGCTGCACAAGGGGCTGGGGATGACCTGAGGGTGACATTCCCAGCCCAGCATGGAGTGGGGATGGCCAGGAAAGTGGGAATGACCAGGAGCAGCTCCAGCAGCACCCAACCTGCTTCTCACCAAATATTTCATGGGTAAACAGGGAAAAATCCTCCTTATCCTGCACTTGATGAGCAGGAAGGAGCCTGACAGTGGAAAGAGTCACTTCCTGAGAGTGTTTTAGGCTGGATTTTTTTTCAGGCTGGACTTCCTGGCCCTGGTAGGAACAGGGCTCAATCCCACAGGATCCATGGGCACCAACTGGGAGACTCTTCCCTAAATATCCTTAAACCCCCCAGGTGTGAATCCTGCTGGGCATGGAGGGAACAACCCTATTCCGAGGGATCCCAAAAACTGGGATCTCATTAGTGATGGGATCCCCCATCCCACCCTCTGGAGAATCCCAGCTGGCAAACCAGGACCCCCTGGGATCATCCCAACCAAAAACACAACCCACCTCTATCTCCTCTCCCAGCACGTCCTCCTCGTTGGCTTCTTCTTCAGCTGGAGGACAAAACAACGGAGCCATTGGAGCAGCAAAACACCCCAAGGAACCTCTGGATTCCCAGAGAACACAGGAATCCAGGCGAGAATTCCGGGGGATTCGGGAAGGGCCCGCAGCACCCACCATGCTCCTCCAGGTAGGCCTGGAGCCGGTTGATGAGGTCCTGCTTGTTGCCTTTGGCCTCCAGCCCTCTGGCCAGGCATTCCTGCTTCAGCTCTGCCAGCTGCGGTGGGAAAAGCTTCCGTCAGTTGGGAAGTACAGGGATTGAATGCAGGCATCAAAGGGGAATTGAAGGATGGAAAGGAACTGGGATGATTTGCTCCAGGGGGAATGTCCCAGGGGAACGTCCCCGGGACCCTCCCAGGGAATCGCTTTGGGACCTTCCTGGGGACCCTCCCGGGAGAATCCATTGGGGGAACCAACCAAGGGAACCCCCGGGGACCCTCCTGGGGGACCCTCCCGGGAGCCATCGCTGGGTCCCTCCTGGAGGAACCTCCCAGAGGAATCAACCGGGGGAACTTCTTGGGGACCCTCCCAGGGGAACCTCCTGAAAAACCCACTGGGGGAACCTCCCTAGGACTCCTTTGGGGAAACCAACTGGGGAACTCTCCCCAGGACCCCTCCCCAGTAATCCCCGCCCCAGGTACCCCGTCCCCGGTATTCCCCCCCGGGCCTCTCCCACGCGGCTTCGCACCCACGCGGGGCCTCAGGGAGCCCCGACTTCAGGGGTCCCGGCCCCCGGAGGGGTCTCATCCCCGGGGGAGGGGGTCTGGCCGGCCCCCCCGCGGCGGCCGCGGGCGCTGCCCCCCCGGTTCCTCCTCTCAGCCCGCCCCAGTCGCGGTCCCCGCGGCACCTTCAGCTTGTGCAGCTCCACCGGCTCCGCCGCCATCTTGTCACCGACGCGCCGGGCCCGCCCCCGCCGGCCAATCAGCGCCAAACGCGCCCGAAGGACCCGGCAAAAGCACCGCCCGCCATTGGTCAGTTCCGCCCGGTGCCGCCTTCGTGTTATTGGTCGGTGGTGTTGAGTGACGTGGAGACGGACCAATGGGAGCGCGTCATTGCCGGAAGTTCGGTATTGTTATTAATTATTCGCTATTAATTTGTTAATTATGGGATCATTGACCATCAACATCCCTGGCCCTCACACTCTCTCCCTTCCCCCACGTATCTGCCAGTCCAGCACCTAAATGACCATTAAATTGGCCCCTGGATTACTGGGGGTCGTGTGAGTCCCAAAACAGCTCCTGGTTCCTTGGGGGGCTGGCTGAGCTTTTTTAACCCTCCCAACCTGCAGCTCCTTGGCCACATCCCCCTCCCCCCCTTTTTTAAAACAACTCCCCCATGTT
>NW_020956885.1:5915-8612 GCF_003031625.1 Empidonax traillii
GCAGGGAGTCCCGGGGTCGCCGCTACCCCCTCCGTCCTCCTCGTCTTCCCCCGGGCCGGGGGCGGTCCCGGCGCGGCCGCAGGTCCCGTTCCAAGTGGTGCTGGTGGGGCTGGAGCCTCCTTCGACCGCGTCCCGGGGCCGGGGCTGCTCCATCCCGAGGTTAAGTCACGGCCATCCCGGTCCTGCCGGGGCTGGAGAAAGAGAGAGGGGTCAGTGAGGGGCAGAGACCCCCAAAATGGGCCGCGATCCCCCGAATGGCCTCTGGGGACCCCCCGACCCATCCCAGGACCCCTCAGATGGGTCCCACGAACCTCCGAAAAGGGCTCCGGGGAACCCCCGAATGGCCCCGGGACCCCCAGATGAGCCCCGGAGGAACCCGCAAATGGACCGGGAGGGGGAGTTGGCGGTATTTTGGACTCACCGCGCCGGTACCGGCGGTGGGGGGGGGGGTCGCCGCCGCCGCCCCCCCCCAGGTCCCCTCACGGCCGCACTTCCTCTTTCCACCCGCCGCCGCGCCGGCCACGCCCACTTCCGGGGAGAGGCCTCGCTCGAGAAGGGAGCTCCGCCCGCCCCTAAAGGGGTGTGGCCTCTCAATAAAGGAGTGACCACGCCCTTTCGGCGGGCATGGACACGCCCCTCAGCTGGGTGTGGTCGCGTTCCCTTCAATGGGCATCGCCACGCCCCGTATCCTTGTCCCCGCCGTTTAAAGGGGCATTTCACACCTTAAAAGGGCAATGCAACCCGATATCCGCAGGGGTCTCCGCGCGTCCCGCACTGCCGCCCCCGCCAGGCCCCCCCCCCCCCCCTGCCAGGGCCCCCCCTGTGCGACCCCCTCTCTTTTTCTTCCCCGGGACTGACCCCACGCGGGACCGGCTCCTTTCCCTACGGTCAAGCCTCGAATGCCGCCCCCGCCCCTGCCAGACCCCGCACGGGACCCCCCGACGGCCCCGTACCGCTCCCAGTCCCGCCCCTCCGCATCTCGGCCCCGCCGCGATCCCCGCGACGGCAGCGACGGTGAGACCCGGGCGGGGGGACCGAGCGGAGATGAGACCCCCGAGCGGGGATCTCCCCCAGGCCTCGGTGGGAACACTGGGAGAGCTCTGGGATGGTGCTGGAGGGGCAGGGGGAGCGAGTGGGGATGGGAACCCGCTCGGGAACTCCCCCGGGCACCCCCCCATTCCCCTCCAGTCCTGTCCCACAGCGCCCCCAGTGCTCCCTCCCAGTGCTCCTAGAGCCCCTTCTCAGCACTCCCAGTACTGCCACAGACCCTTCCCATCTCTCCCAGTTCCCCCAGTTTGCCATTTCCCAGTGCCCACTCCCAGTGCCCCCATCTCCCCCAATTCCCCCTCCCAGCGCCCCCAGCCCAGTCCCTTCCAGATGTGCCGCCCCTCCCGCGGCGTCGCTGCCAGATGTTGGGTGCGGGGAGGGGGTCGTAGGGAGGGGGACACGAGGAGGGGGTGGAGGGTCGGGGTCGCTCACCCCCCTCCCCCGCAGAGCCCGGGGGGCGATGGACACCGGCGCCCCCCCCGCAGAGCCCCGCTGTGCCCTCGGGCCCCGGGGACCCCTCGAGCCCGTCCCGGCCGCGCTCTGCGCCCTCGGGGCACTCCTGGGCCTCGGTTGTGGCTGCTTCGGTGAGGGGGGCACGGGGCTGACCCCTGGGGACACGGCTGGGGGGCCGGGGGGCTCCTGGGGCGGGGACTGAGGGAATCCCGAGGGAGGCACTGCTGGGGGGTTCGAGGGGACTCCTGGGGCACTGTCAGGGGGCGGGGGGGAGTCCTAAGGGCACACCGGGGAGGACCCCGAGGGGGGCACGAGTGGGGGAGCGGTGAGGGGGCTGGGGAGCACGGCGGGACCCCAGAGGGGGACCCCCAGGGACCCTGAGGGCATGGCTGGGGGGACTGGGGGGACCCTGGGGAGGCAGGGACCACAGCTGGCACCCAGAAGAGATGGCACAGGGGACGCTGGGGGACAACTGGGGGTCCTGGGCAGAGTGGATGGCACAGGGGACAGCGGGGGGCACGGAGTCACTGTGGGGCACAGAGGACACCGCGACCCCCAGGGACTGCCCAGTGCCCACCAGCACGGCCCCCACTGACCCCCACCGCCCCCCAAGGCTACCGCTGCTTCAGGGCCGTCATGTTCCTCTCGGGGCTGCTCTTCGGCTCCGCCGTCATCTTCCTCCTGTGCCACCGGGAGCGTGTCCTGGGGTCCCCGCTGAGCCTGGAGGCGAGCGCGGGCATCGCGCTGGGCATCGGGCTGCTCTGCGGGCTCCTCACGGCGCTGCTGCGCAGCGTGGGGCTCTTCACCACGGGGCTGCTGCTGGGGCTGCTGGTGGCCGCGGCCGCGCTGGCCGCGCTGGCCCCGGCGGAGCCCCCCGGCAGCCCCTGGGTGGGCGCGGGGGTGGCGCTGGGGCTGGCGCTGCTCGGAGCCCTCTCCGCGCTACGCTGGCCCCGCGCCCTCACCGTGCTGGGCACGGGCGTGGGGGGCGCGGCCGCCCTGGTGGTCTGCGCGGATTATTTCGCCGAGGGGGCGGCCCTGGTGGGGTTCGCGCTGGCCCGGCTGCGGGGGGCGCCGGGGGGGCCGCTCTGCTGGCCCGGGTGGGCGCTGCTCGGAGCGTGGCCCGCGCTCAGTGTCACCGCCGTGCTGCTGCAGTGGAAGGTGACGGCTGGAGGGGCACCAAGGGGACACGGTGAGGGA
>NW_020956885.1:8880-14620 GCF_003031625.1 Empidonax traillii
TCGCCGAGGGGGCGGCCCTGGTGGGGTTCGCGCTGGCCCGGCTGCGGGGGGCGCCGGGGGGGCCGCTCTGCTGGCCCGGGTGGGCGCTGCTCGGAGCGTGGCCCGCGCTCAGTGTCACCGCCGTGCTGCTGCAGTGGAAGGTGACGGCTGGAGGGGCACCAAGGGGACACGGTGAGGGACCCCCGGGGGAGGGAGGCGACAAGGGAAGGGTGGGACTGGAAGGAGAGGGGGCTGTGGGTGCGGGTGGGGATGAAAGTGAGGATGGGGAGGGTGAGGTGGCAATGGGGACAGGGAGGAGGGAAAGGGTGGGACTGGAAAAGGACTGGGATGAGGCTCTGAATGCTGCTGGTGGTGGGAAGGATGAAGGTGAGGGTAAGGAGGGTGGGGATGGGGTGGTAAATAGGGGTGTCTCTGGGTCGGGGGAGGGTGTCCCAGGTCGGGGGTGTCCTCGGGTCAGGATGTGTCCCGGGGTCAGGGGCTCAGGCCTCGCCCCCTCCCCACAGTCCTCAGCCAGCGGCAGAAGCGGCTCCGGCACAAGGAGCCCAAACCTCCCCCCGAGGGTCCTCCCGGCCCCCAGGCCCCTCCGACCCATCGCTGCATGGACACCCCGAGCCCCAGGGACCCTCGAGACCCCCCGAGCACCGCTCAGAGCCTGCGGGACCGGCAGCCGGACAGCGTGGCCCCAACGGGACCCCCCAAGGCCACCCCCCTGCCCCAACAACGCCTCTGAGCCCCCCCCGATGTGCCTTGGAGACCCCCCCAACTGCGGTGCCTGCATCTTTAAATAGGCAAATGAAGTGCCTCGTGCCCCGCCCACCGGGGGCGTGACCTGTGGAGCTGGGCACGTGGGTAGGCGGGACACCCGAGGGCTGCGAGGGGAGGAGGGGGAGAGCCCTGTGCACCCATCCCACCCCTCCAGCCCCCGGGGACACCCTTGAAAAGAAGGGCCCACATTTATTTTTGTAGGACCTACCCAAATACTTTGAACCGTGGGCTCAGCCCCCTCCCCTTCTGTTGGAGGGAAGGAGAGGGATCCTAAAAGCCTTAACCTCCACCCTGGGTGGGGGTCTCACCCCGCCCTGGGACCCCCCATCCTTGCCTGACTCCTAAAGGACCACATGGCCCCCACCCTGGGGATGGTCCAGCCACCCCTCAAGGCCCCCTCAGACCCTCTCAGCGGGACCAGGCCCGACCCCCCCACGCTGGGTCAGTGCTGCAGTTTTTATTCTTCCACAATTTTTAAAAATAAAGGAAAAAAAGAGAGAAAAAGAGAAATAAACGCGGGGGGAAGGGGCTGTGACACAGAATGGGGGGGTGGGAAGAGCGGGGGGGCACGAGGTGGGGGGCACGGCCACCTCCCACATAAACCCACATCGATCCAATTAAAAACCAGGAGCTGCCGGGCCCTCGCCGGGAACAACCATCCTGCCCTCCCCCCTCCCCAACCCCCCCCAAACCGCCCCTGAGACCCCCCAACCCCCCCTACGAGTCCGACTCGAGCCCCCTGAGTTCGTCCTCCAGCGCTTTCCTCCGGCCCAGCTTCTCCAGCTGCTCCTGGGTGGGCTGGGGGAGCCCCCCGGCCTCGAGGCGCCGCCGCAGCTCCTCCACCTGCCGCAGCTTCTTCCGCAGGCTCTTGATGCGGCGGCTGCGCTCGGAATTCCCGGCACTGTCGCCCCCCTGGGCCGGGGGGGCCCCTCCTGTCCCCGAGAGCGACACCTTTTCCAGTGCCGAGCTCAGTCCGTCCGTGTCCTGCGGCTGCTCCGGGGCCTTTTCCTGCTGCTGCCGCCGCTTCTCCTTGCGCTTGAGGTTCCTGCGCGCGGCCTTGGACAGCCCCTGCTCGGGGGGAGCGCCCTGGGGGGGCCCCGGGGGCCGCGCCGGGGCCGTGTCCGGGCTCAGCCCCGGGGGCAGCTCCGGTTTGCTCCGGAAAAACTTCACGTATTTGTTCTCGTACCTGCGTGGGGAGGGACGGGCTGAGGGGGGGCCAGGGGGGATCCACGAGGGGCTGTGAGGATCCAGAGGGAATCCCTGTGGGAATATTCCCGGAGGAGGACAGGAGGGGTCTGTGAGGGATCCCGGGGGCATTATGAGGGTCTGTGAGGGTCCATGAGGGAGCGGTGAGGGATCCAGGAGGGGCTGTCGAGGAACACGAGGGGGCTGTGGGAATCCAGGAGGGGCCCAGAAGGGATCTGTGAGGGTCCAGGAGGAATCTGTGAGGGTCCAGGAGGAATCTGTGAGGGATCCCTGGGGGAATCTTGAGGGACCTATGAGGGTCCATAAGGGATCTGTGAGGAATCTGTGAGGGGCTGTGGGGCTCCAAGAGGGTCTGTGAGAGGATGGGGGGGATCCAGGAGGGGTGCAGGAGGATCTGGGAGGGTCCATGAGGATCTGGGTGGCATTTGCAGCCCCTGGGTTGGGACTCACCCACACGGGGGCACAAACTCAGCCCTGGGAGGGGGGACACAGCCCCAAGATTCCTCCCCCTCCCCACCCCAGCCCAGGGACCTCCTGACTCACACGGGCACCTCCTCCTGGGGGACGTATCCCTCCTTCACCCGCCGCTGCTTCCGCCACGTCCCGTCCGGCCGCTGCGTGGAGGGGATGTACCTCCCTGGGGGGCACAGGGGGGCATGGGGGCACCTCGAGCCAGGGGGGCTCCAGGACACCCCCGCGGATCCCGGGGGGGTCCAGGAACACCCATAGCAGCCTCAGGACACGCCCACAGGGATCCCAGGACACCTTCAGGGAGGTCCTGGGACCCTCCACAGACCCCAGGAGAGTCCCAGGAGACCCAACAGAGGCTTTGGGACACTCCCACACAGACCCCAGAGGAGGCTGGGACACCCCCAAGGGGCTCTGGGACACCACACCGAACCGAGGGGAGCCCCAGGACAACCTCCAGCTCCCTGGACACCCCCCGGACCCCAAGGGGACCCCAGAGACCCCCGGCCCCCCCTCCATGGGCTACAGGACCCCCACCCAGAGGCCCTGGGAAATACTCACAGCGGCTATGGGACCCCCTCACGGACCCCACAGGATCCCCAGAACCGTCCACCGCAGCCCCCTGTCCCCCCTACATACCCCCAAGACCCCCCTCGCAGGCCCCGCGCCCCCCATGGGCCTCCCTCAGCGCCGGGACCCCCGTGGGGGTCGGGGGTGGGCGCAGCCCCGGCGCTGGCAGGGGTGGGCGAGCGGGGCCGTACCCGGGGCGGCTCCGGGGGATCCCGGAGCCCCTCCGCCCCCGCGGCCCCCCCGCGCTCACCGGTCTCGTCCGTCACATAGGGCGTCGCCATCTTTGCGCGCGCGGCTCGGCCCCGCCCCGGAAGTGACGCCGGGGGAGCCTGCCGAAGCTAAGGGGGCGTGGTCATCGAGAGGGGGCGTCTCCAATGGCCACAGAGGGAGACCCAGAGGGGCGTGGTCTGTGCCGGGGGCGTGGCCACATTGAGGGGCGCGGCTCCCGTGGGGTTCAATGAGGGGGCGTGGTCGCCGTGGGGGTGTGGTCTTTGCCAGACGAGGCGCGGTTTAAAGGGGCGTGGGCTCAGAGACGCCATGTTGCTTTTAAAGGGGCCGCGTCCGTCCCGGTGCCCCCCCTCGGGAGCGGAGACACCCCCCACACCACCCACCCCCCGGGTCGGGGAAACCCCCCGGGATGGAAGAGCCCGCCCCCCACACCCCCCCCGGGCACCCCCGGATTGGGGAACACCCCGAACACCACTGGGATGGAGAGACAACCCACCCTCCCCATGCCCAATTGGGAATTCCCGGGATGGAGAACCCCGGGATAGACCCTCCCCATCACCGGGCACCCCCCGGGATGGAGACGCACACATACATGAGAATTCCCAGGATTGGGACCTCTGTCACCCCAAGGCACCCCATCACCCCAGGGACCCCAGGGATGGATCCTCCCCCTCCTCGGGAATTCCTGGGATGGAGACCCCCAGGATTGAACCCCCCCCACCTGACAAGCCCAGGATGAAGACATGCGACCTCCCCTGGAATGCCCAGGATTGGGACCCCCGGGAAGAGACCCCCCCACACCACCCCTCCCCTGGGAATCCCCCCTGGATGGGCATTTCCCGGGATGGGCTCCCCCCATCCTCCACGGCCTCCCCCGGTTGGGACCCCCGGCCCTTCTTTGGGGGGTCCCCCGGGACGGCCCCGGCCACGGCGGCACGTGCGCGGTGTCCCCCCCCCACCGGTCCGTGACGTCACGGGCGGGGCCGGACCGGGAGATCCCGGACCAGGTACGGACCGAGCGGGGGAGCCCCGGGGGGTCGGACCGGGGTCCCGGGGGCGTTACCGGGCTGAGCCGGGGCGGTGCGGGGTCGTACTGGTCTGTACGGGGGCTGTTTCGGGCACTACCGGGATGGACCGGGGCGGTACCGGGCGGAACCGGCGAGTTACCAGGTGTAACGGGCTCTAACGGGCCGGACCGGGCGCTGATGGGATAGTATCGGGCTCTGCCGGCGGCCCTGGGGCAGTACCGAGTTGAACCGGTCCGTACCGGGGCTGTTCCGGGCACTACCGGGACTCTACCGGGCTCTACCCGCGTGGTACCGGCCACTACCGGGATGTCCCGGGGCCGTCCTGAGCACTACCGGGATGTCCCGGGGCCATCCTGAGCACTACCGGGATGTCCCGGGGCCGTCCCGGGTGCTATCGGGGCAGTACCGCGTTCTACCGGGCGGTACTGGGGGAGTCCCGGGACGTACCGGGCTGTAGCGGGGCCGTTCCGGGCGGTACCGGGCGGTGCCAAGGCCGTACCAGGCGGGACTGGGGACTCCCTGTCACCGGGAGACCCCCGGGGCTCCGTTCCCTGCCCTCTCCGGTGCCCCCGGGGGTTGGGCGGGTCCCGCTCCAGTCGGGCACTGCCCGCTGGGGGTCAAAGCTCAGCTGGGGCCGCACACGCGTGTTCAGGCGTGTTCAGGCGTGTTCAGGCGTGTTCGGGGGGTGCCCACATGTGTCAGGGCGGGGCCATGCACGGGCAGGGGCTGCACGGCCACCCCCAACGACCCCCCTTTTCCACCCACATCACAGACCCACGTGTGATCCCGTGTGGATCCCGTGTGGATCCCGTGCAGACCCCGTGTAGATCCTGTGCTGATCCTGTGTGGATCCTGTGCTGATCCCGTGTGGATCTCGTGTCTCAGCCATGGAGGAGACCCGGTCCTGGGCCCCCCTGAGCCCCGAGGACTTTGCGCAGCTGCAGAAGTACCTGGACTGTGAGTGGGGCCCTGCACACGCGTGTGCCGGGGGGACTCACACGTGTGGGAGGGGGGCTGCACACGTGTGGGGGCTCTGCACATGAGTGCACACCCCGGGGGCAGCTCCACACGCACACATGTGGCTCCAGACGTGTGTGTGTGTGTGTGTGTGTGTGTGTGTGTGTGTGTCCCACAGCAGCCTTGCACGTGTGTGTGGCCACTCTCGTGTGCCGCCACGTGTGTTGTTCCCGTGTGCAGACGTGTCAGGGCACACGTGTGTGCCAGGTGCAGATGTGTCGGGGCACACACGTGTGTGGTCTCTCCCACATCAGGACACGCGTGTGCCCAGCACACACATGTCAGCACACACATGTCAGAGCACACGCGTGTCCCTGCCCTCAGACAGCAGCCGGAGGGTGCAGGATGTGCTGCAGGATTTCGGCGGCGGGGGGACCCTGGCTCAGCCCCACCAGGGCAAGGTGAGACCTGGAGGACCCCCGTGGGGTGGGAGTGGGGTCAGGGGATCACCCCCCAGC
>NW_020956885.1:16412-25361 GCF_003031625.1 Empidonax traillii
GGAATGGGATGGAGGGGCCAGCTCTGAGCCCCTGTTCCCCCCAGTGTGCCGGTTCACGGTGCACGAGCGCTGCGCCCGCCACGCCCCCCACAACTGCATCAGCACCTACGCCAAGAACCGCAGGGAGGCCGAGGTGAGTCCACCTGTCTGTCCGTCCCGCTGTCCGGCTGGGCACCTGTCCACCCACCTGGGCATCCACCTGTCTGTCCACCTGCCCCTCTGTCCTTCTGCTCGTCCATCCAGGATGAGGGTGCTGAGGGTTGGGGGGGGTGACCCTGGCAGTGGGGTGGGGGAGGGTGTGGGGGAGTGACCCCAGGGGTGACCTGGGGGGGGTCACCTGCAGGTCCAGGCCCACGTGTGGGTGAAGGGCGGCTGTGATGGTGCCAAGTGCAGCGGGTGCCAGAGGAAGATCCGGAGCTTTCAGAGCCTGACGGGGCTGCACTGTGTGTGGTGCCACCGTAAGGTGGGGGGGCCCGGGGTCCCCAGTTTCCCTCGGACACCCTGACCCCCCTGTTCCCAGACCCACGATGAGTGCCAGCCCCCTCCCCATGTTGACCCTGTGGTATCTCCATCCCTTTGGTGTCCCCATCCCTGTCCCCATGGTGTCCCTGACCCCACGCTGTCCCCATCGCTGTCCCTGTGGCCCCCCTGCTCCCTCTGTCCCCAGATCCATGAGGAGTGCCAGTCTCTCGTGCCCCCAGCCTGCGACTGTGGGGCCCTGCGGGACCACATCCTGCCTCCCGCTGCCATCTACCCCGTCCTGCTGGTGAGTGGGGTCCTGGGGGGGGCTCCTGGGGCAGGGGTGTGCCCCTCACTCCCCACCTGGCCTCCCCTGAGCCGGTGTGGGGGTCCCAGGAGAGGCAGGACAGCCAGAGGGACAACAGTGGGACCCCGGTGGAGGAGACCCCCCAAGTGTTCACCACCCCCGAGGGGCAGGCGCTGCGGGTGAGCCATGACCCCCCTGAATGTCTGGGACCCCCCTGGGGCCCCTCATGTGCTCCCTCGAGTCCCCTCCATGTCTCCCCTGGGGCCAGGCTGACTTCCCCTCTCCCCCAGGTCAGCCCCCCTCCCGAGACCCACCCGCTCCTTGTCTTCGTCAATCCGAAGAGCGGAGGGAAACAGGGGGAGAGGTAAAGGGGAGCTGGGGGCTCCTGGGGCTGCTCTGCACCCGGGGGGGGACACAGGATGGGGTGGGGACCAGGATGATGGTCAGACAGTATTTCGTTATGGTGGGGAGGGGGTGGCCACCAGTCCCCCCAGCCCCCTTGTCCTCCCCAAGCCCCCCCAGCTCCCCCTCTCCCCTCAGGGTGCTCCGGAAGTTCCAGTACCTGCTCAACCCCCGGCAGGTTTACAACCTGCAGCAGGGAGGCCCCATGCCTGGGTGAGTGGGGATGGGGCAGGGGAGGGCACTGGGGTATCTGGGGGGGCCCAACCCAGCCCTGACCTCCCCTCCCTCCCAGGCTCGATTTCTTTCGGGATGTGCCGGATTTTCGTGTCCTGGTGTGCGGCGGGGACGGCACCGTGGGCTGGATCCTGGACGCCATTGGTGGGTGCTGCACCCCCCAAAATGGGTGCTGCCCCCTCCAGCCCCCCAGGCTCTGCATCACCCCCTTTTCCTTGCAGACAAAGCCAACCTGCCCCACCGGCCGCCCGTGGCCGTGCTGCCCCTGGGCACTGGGAACGACCTGGCCCGCTGCCTGCGCTGGGGGGGAGGTGAGAGGGGCAGGGCAGCCTGGGGACACCCCCTGCACCCCCAGCCCCTCTCCCCCCATCCCACTTTCCCCCCCTGCCGCAGGGTATGCAGGGGAGGACCTGGGCAGGATCCTGCGGGAGCTGGAGAGCGGCACCGTGGTGCAGATGGACCGGTGGAGGCTGGAGGTGCTGCCCCAGGACCCGGCGGCCGAGGGGGACCCGGTGCCCCAGGGGATCATCAACAACTACTTCTCCGTCGGGGTGGTGCGTGGGGAGGGCAGTGGCCACCGGTGGGGCCGTGTGTCCCCCCCAGGGCCTCACTGTCCCCCCTGGGTTCCCCCCAGGACGCCTCCATCGCCCACCGGTTCCACGTCATGCGGGAGAAGCACCCGGAGAAATTCAACAGCAGGTGGGGGGGTGGGGACAGGGCCCCTCCCGTGGTGTCCCTGCGGTGTCCCCATCCCTGTCCCCTGTGGCATCCCTGTCCCCTTGGCATCCCCATCCCTTCGGTATTCTTATCCCCATCATGTCCCTGTGATGTCCCACATCCCCATGGTATCCCTGTCCTCATCCCCCTGGTGTCCCCATCCCTGTCCCCATCCCTCTGGTGTCCCCATCCCTGTCCCCATCCCCATGGTATCCCTGTCCTCATCCCCCTGGTGTCCCCATCCCTGTCCCCATCCCCCTGGTGTCCCCATCCCTGTCCTCATCCCTCTGGTGTCCCCATCTCCATGGTGTCCCCAAGCCTTTCCCCAGCCCCATTCCCACGGTGTCCCTGACCCCATCCCTGCCCTCCCAGGATGAAGAACAAGCTCTGGTACCTGGAATTTGCCACCTCTGAGACCCTTTTCTCCACCTGCAAGAGGCTCAAGGAGCACCTGAGTGTGGAGGTGGGAGGAGTCCCTGCCCCGGGATGGGGGGGGAGTTCAGGGGGCTCTGCTCGGCCTGACATGCCCCCCCCCAGGTCGGCGGGACCCCCCTGGAGCTGGGGGGAGCCCTGGAGGGGCTGGCAGTGCTCAACATCCCCAGCACCCATGGGGGGTCCAACCTGTGGGGCGAGACCCGGCGGGCGCCGGGGCCCAGCACGGCGCAGCCCCCCAACATCACCGACAGCGAGACCCTCCGGAGCTGCGTGCAGGGTGGGTGGGGAAACCCCCTCCCCAGAGCTGGGGGGGACACCATGGGGATAGGGGGGCCACCATGGGATGGGGGGGCATGGGGATGGGGACTGGGACAGGGATGGGGACTGGGACAGGGATGCCATGGGTACGAGGATGGGGATGACATGGGGATGGGACACCACAGGGATGGGGACAGAGGTGTCATAGGGACAGGGGACACCACAGGGACATCATGAGGATGGGAATGAGGGCACCACAGTAATGGGGCCAAGGACATCATAGGGATGGGGATGCCAAGAATCTGCCCCCACTGCCCTGACCCCCCTCTGTCCCCCCAGATCTGGGTGACAGGCGGCTGGAGGTGGTGGGGCTGGAGGGGGTTCTGGAGATGGGGCAGATCTACACCGGGCTGAAGAGCGCGGGGACACGACTGGCGACCTGCTCCGAGCTCACCCTGAGGTGAGGGGGGACCGGGGGGTCTCTGGGGGCTCTGGGGGGGTCCCAGGACAGGCCAGGCCCCAGCAGGGATTGACCCAGGGGGGTTTTGCAGGACACTGAAGGCCCTGCCCATGCAGGTCGATGGGGAGCCCTGGATGCAGCCACCCTGCACAGTACGTGGACTCCCCCCCCATCCTCACTGAGCCCCCCAGGAATCCCCCAAGTGTGGGGGGTACCCCCAGCCCCCCAGCCCCCCAGCCCAGCCTCTGTCTTGCAGATCAGGATCACCCACAAGAACCAGGTGCCGATGCTCATGGCTGCCCCGCCCCGTTCCTGTGGCTTCTTCGGCACCAAGAGGGGTTCCCTCGAGGCCTGAGGGGGTCGGGGGGGCCGGGGGAGCCCCCCCGGAGCTGTGCCTGGGCAGGCAACACAGGCCAACCCTCCCTACACCCCCTGTCCCCAGCAGGTGGGGACAGGGGGGGCTGCACAGAGCCCCCCAGGGTACAGCGCAGTGGCCAGAGCCCCCCACCCTCTCTGGCCCCCCCCGCTATTTATTACCCCCCCCAATTTCAAGTGCCTCTCGCAGTAATAAAGCTGGTGTTGTAATAAACACTGGGGCTGGTTGTGCCCCCCAGACCCCCCAGACACACAACCAGGTGGAGGCACCGGCGCAGCTGAGCCTTTAATCTTGGTGGCATCGAGGCCACGCCACCCCCCCACGGCCCGCGGCCCCCCCTGGGTCTGGGGGCTCGGGCCAGGCAGGGGCAGCGTGGGGTGGGGGGGGGTCTCTAGACGGTGTTCCCACGGAGGAGGGGGCTGCTCTCGCCACTGGGAGCCCCCCCGAAGGCCCGGTGCAGCAGGAGGCGGAGGGCAGGGCCGGGGGGCAGCCACCCCCTGGGCCGGGGGGCCGGAGGGGCCATGGCCAGCAGAGGGGTGTACTTGACTCGTCTGGGGGGACACGGAGGGGGTCAGTGTTGGGGGGGCCCAGGTTGTGCCAGGGTGCCCCCCCCACCCCACGGTGTATGTGTGTTCCCCCGGTGTCCCCACCACCCCACAGAGCCCCCCACTCCACAGTGTGTGTCCCCAAGTGTTCCCTCCATCCCACAGAGTCCCCCACCCTACATGGTGTGTCCCCCCATCCCACAAAGCCCCCCCAGCCCTATGGTGTGTGTGTCCCCCCTGCTGTGTGTCCCCCCGATGTCCCCGAGCCCCCCCAGCCCCCCTGACCTGTAGGTGTAGGCAGCTGTGCCCAGGGCAGCAGCGACGAGCACCAGCCCCACAAAAATCGTGGGGCTTCCAGAGGCCGGGGCAGCGCCTGCGGGCAGGGACAGCTCAGCACCCCCGGCCCCCCAGAGCCCCCCCATCCCCCCCGGCCCGTTCCCACCTCCGACAGCCACGCGGGTGCTGGCCACGGCCAGGCCGTTGCCGTTGGCCAGGGACACGTTGAGGCAGTAGAGGCCGGACTGGTTGAAGTCCTGGCGCAGCACGAGTTGGCAGCCGGGCGCGGGTGCCACGGCCGAGCACGTCTCCGCCTGCACCGTCTGGCACTCGGGGTCTGCCACCACCGTGCACACCTCCTGGGGGAGGCTGCGGGGGGCACGGGGGGGTCAGCTGATGTGAACCTCCCACCCCAGCGTGGGGTCCCGGCCCCGGCCCCCTCCCCATCCTCACCTCCCCTCGCATGTCACCGTCAGCTCCACGCTGTTCTCGCTGCCCTCGGGCACCACCGGCACCACCTGCACGATGGCCACGCTCTCGATGCCCTCTGCAATCAAGGGGTCAAGGTGGGCTCAGCTTCCCCTGTCCAGAGCCCACCCCAGAGCCCCCCGGCCCGGTACTCACGGACGATGTTGAGCTGTGTGGAGAAGGTGCCGTAGCGGTACAGGATGCAGCCGGTGGAGTCTGCGGCCGGTGCCTGGCGCTTCACCAGCACCAGCGGCTCGGCAGTGGCTCCAGCAGTGGCAGGAGCAAGGGACAGAGCTGTGGCTCCCACGGTTGCTCCCACTGTTGCTCCAGCTGTGGCATCAACCGTGGCTCCAGCTGTGGCATCAACTGTGACTCCAGCTGTGGCATCAACCGTGACTCCAGCTGTGGCATCAACCGTGACTCCAGCTGTGGCTCCAGCTGTGGCATCAACCAGAGCATCAACTGTGGCTCCAGCTGTGGCATCAACCATGACTCCAGCTGTGGCTCCCACTGTGCCTCCAGCTGTGGCTCCCACTGTGCCTCCAGCTGTGGCATCAACTGTGACTCCAGCTGTGGCTGCCACTGTGGCTTCAGCTGCAGGTCCAACTGTGACTCCAGCTGTGGCTCCAGCTGTGACTCCAGCTGTGGCATCATCCGTGGCTCCGTCCGTCTCTGCATCTGCAGGAGAAGAGGCTGGGAACGGCCGAGGGGACACCGAGCCCTCGGGACCACCCCCCAGACACGTCCTGCCACCCCCTGCCCAGGGCAGCACCCACCTGCAGCCATCGTTCCCTCCGAGGGCGCGGGGGCCACTGTGACCAGAGTGTCCCCAGCTGGGGCCACCGAGGTGGGGAGCAGGGGGGCCCCGGACACGGCGGCAGAGCCGGCCCCGGTGCCGGTCACCACGGTGCTGAATGCCAGGAGGGCGGGCTCGGTGACAGCGGGGTCTGAGGGCTCGGTGGCAGAGGGGGCCGAGGGCTCGGTGACAGTGGGATCCAAGGGCTCAGTGACAGAGGGGGCCGAGGGATCGGTGACAGCGGGATCCGAGGGCTCAGCTGCCGATCCCCCCGTGGGCTCCGCTGGCTCGATGCGGGGCGTGGGAGCTGCGGGCAGAGCAAGTGCCAGAGGTCACTCCTGTCGGGGAACACCCGTGGGGACCCCCAGACCCGCTGTGCCCCCTTACCGGTGCTGGGTGCCCCGGTGGTGCCCTGCTCGCCCGGCGTGGTGCCTGCGGGCTGCGTGGGCGTGGGGCGCACCGAGGGCGGGGGGCCCGTGGTGGGGTTCACGATGGGGGCGGCAGAGGTGCCGCAGGGGCTGAGGGGGATGGCGGCCTGCAGGGTCAGGCGGGCGGTGAAGGACCCGGCCTCCAGGTAGGTGTGGGTGACGGTGGGGCTGCGCGAGATGAGGGTCCCGCTCTGGTCCCCGAAGTTCCAGGAGTAGGCGACGTCGGCGTCGCGCAGGTACCGGCTGGGGTCGTGCAGCCGCACGGTGAAGGCCACGGCGCGGTTCCGCACGAAGCGCCCGTCGCCCGCAGCCGCGTCCTGCACCTGCTTCACGTCCACCGCAAAGGGAACCTGGTCTGGAGGGGTCAGGAGGGGCTGTCGGTGAGGCCATCATCATCACTGGTGCTAGTCCCGCCGCCCCAGTATCCGTCACCCTGACACCCGCCGCCCTGGCACCCACAACTCCACTGCCCGCGACCCCCCAGCACTCACCCGTGATGCTGAACTGGGTGCTGGCACGGCCGATGGGGATGAACTTCTGACGGCCACGGTAATGGTAGACAACGACCTCCATGGTGTAGGAGCCCAGGGGGACCCCGGCCGTGCCCACCGTGAGCCGCGACGCTGCCCCATCCACCACCTGCCAGTAGCGCCCTGTGGGGTGGGGCAGGGGGGTCAGCACCTCCTCAGGGCTTCCCCAGATCCAGGGGAGGGGGTCGGAGCCTCACCCCAGGTCCACCAGACGTAGACGAATTTGCCCTTCTTGCCCCTGGGGAAGGGCTGCCCGTCAGGGAAGATGCCACCCACATCCTCTTCCGGCTGCTCTGGAAAGACAGGATCGCCCTGGGCCACGCGGGTGCCTGCGGGGAGCAGAGAGTGAGGGGCGCAGGGCAGGGGTCCCGGGACGGGGGTGAGGGGTTTGGGGTGGCCGCTGACCGTTGACGGTGCAGTTCTGGCTCCAGACGACGCGGCCGTCGGGAAGCGCCGCCTGGGTGCCGGGGAAGCGCAGGGCGATGGAGAACGTGGCGTCGGCGCCCGCCATGGTGGGAGCGTCGTTGCTGATGTCGAAGGTGACCTCACCGCCTGCCCGGCACAGGGATGGGGGGCTCAGCGACGCGCCGAGACCCCCGCAGCCCCCACGGCCCCCCCAGGGCACCCACCTCGCCAGCAGTCGCGCATCCCCTCCTGCCACGGCCGGTACAGCCCCGTGTCCCACCTCCGGAACGCCGCCGGCCGCCCGCTCCAGGCCTGGCTCCGGCCACGGCTCCGGCCACCAGATCCTGTGGGACAAGGGCATTGTGGCACCCAGACCCCAGCCCAGCAGCCCCCCCGGGACGTGCTGGCCTCTCGGTGGGGTGTCCTCTGGGACCCCGGGCCATGTGACGGGCTCGGGCCAAGCCCCACGCGGGGCAAAGCCCATCACATGCGCCCGGTGCCGCCCCCAAAGCCCTTTCATGTGACGCTCAGCTGAGCCGGCGCCGGCAGCCCCGGGCAGGGTGGGGTGGGCGTCCCCCTCACGGCCTCCCAGTCCCGGGGGGCTGCCAGGTCCCCCATGTCCCCCATTGCCAGGGGTCTGCCAGGTCTCCCCATATGACCCCATTTGTAGGGGGCTTAAGGACCCCCCATGTCCCCCACTCACACAAGTCTGCCAGATCCCCCATGTCCCCCTCTCTCAAGGGTCCAAAGAGCCCTCCCATGTTCCCCTTCTCTCAGGGGCTGCTGGATTCCCATCACAGACAAAGCAGGGGCCCCCCATTTGTGGGCAGCAAGGGTTGTGTGTCCCCTGTTCACAGAGGGATGGGGACCCCTTTGTCCCACCCCACTCCTGAAGGGCTGGAGGTCCCCCCTACATCTTGGAGAAGGATGAGGACCCCACAACAAGCTCCCCAAGGCCTCCAAGGGGAGATTATTGATGTGTAATCAGGATTAGGCTTTGGAGGGTTCTGCTCCCGTCGGGGACCCCTGTAACCCTCAGAGCACTGGGATGGTCCCGTGTCATGCTCTGGGTGCTCCCCACATCCCCCCCAAGCCCCTACTTACGACGCTGAGCTGCAGCCAAGGCCAGGAGGGTCCCCAGGACCGCGATCACTCTGAGCACCCGCATGGTCCCTCTGTGTCGTCTCCCCCCACGCTTGGGCACCGCCGGGGTAGAGGCAAAGGCGTTGGGAACAGGGGGATTTGAAGAGGCTCTCATTTGCATAATCCCACCCCAAAAAAGGGGGGTCCCAGCACCTCCCCCGTGGGCTGCGTGGGGACACGTGTGTCCATGTGTGTGCGGCCCTGGTCACACGCTCCAGCCCTTCTCTGGGTGGGGGAGGAAATGCGGGGGAACACAGACACACTCCCCCCCAGCCCGAGGAGGGGCTTTGGAGGGGCTGCCCCCCTACTCTCCACACCTGGTGGCCCCAAGGACGCGGATTTGGGGTCCACGGGGACCCTCCACGCACCGAGCTTGGGGGGGCCCTGCTGTGCATGGTGGGGGGGGCACGAGTGGGGAGACCCCCGATCTGACACATATAGAGGGGTCCCCGATCCCATCGACTTGGGGGGACCCCCAATTTGACACCCGTGGACAGACCCCATCCCACCGACACGGAAGGGCCCTGGCATTGCACGTTCAGGGGGATCCCCACCGGTGACACGAGGGAACGCCGATCTTTTCTGCTGGGGGTGTTTCCAGCGCCCACCCGGGACTCGGACCCCGGGGGGGTCCAACCCGCGCCCGTGGAGGTCCGTGTGCTTGGTGTGACTGCTCGTGAGGGACAGTGCCCGCGGGGCTGCGTGTGCGG
>NW_020956885.1:26295-61832 GCF_003031625.1 Empidonax traillii
TCCCCACCCCTCAACTCTCTTCTCACTCCCCCCCCGGGGTTCTCCCGGTTCCTCCGGGACAGGGACACCCCCTCCCTCCCCTAGACTCTCCTTTCCCCCCCCGCCGGTGTCCCCCCGGGCCGCCCCTCCCGCGATCCCCCCATGGAGAACTTCCAGAAGGTGGAGAAGATCGGGGAGGGCACCTACGGCGTGGTGTACAAGGCCCGGAACAAGGTGACAGGGGAGGTGGTGGCACTCAAGAAGATCCGCCTGGACACGTGAGTGGGGGGTCCCAGGGGGGTCTGGGGGGTGCGGGGGTCCCGGGACTCACCCCCTCCTTCCCACAGGGAGACCGAGGGTGTCCCCAGCACGGCCATCCGGGAGATCTCCCTGCTCAAGGAGCTCAACCACCCCAACATCGTCAAGTAAGCGGGGGGCTCTGTTCCGGGGCTGGGGGTGGCGGCGAGCCCCACGACCGTGGAAAGACCCGTGGCTGTGAGGGGGCCCCACTGTGAGGATCCCCACGGCTGTGAGGAGATGCGGCTGTGTGGTGGCCCCGTGGGGAACTGAGGCCATGGCACGCCCGTGACTCTGCCTGTGACAGCCCCACGGCCGTGCTGAGCCCCTGGGGCTGTGGCAGGTGCCCTGTGGCCCGGGCTCTGCCCACTCCCCTCCCCTCCCTCAGGCTCCTGGACGTGATCCACACGGAGAACAAGCTCTACCTGGTCTTCGAGTTCCTGCACCAGGACCTGAAGAAGTTCATGGACTCTTCGTCCCTCAGTGGCATCGCTCTGCCCCTCATCAAGGTGGGAGTGGAGGCCGTGGTGCGGGGCCCTAAACCCCCCTGGGGTGACTCTGGGGTCTCTTGGTGTCCCCCAGGATGTGCCCAGGGGGTCCCTAGCCCCCCCCCCGGGGCGACACTGGAGTGCCCCATGGCACATCCTGGGGCATCCCATCCCTCACACCCTGGGGGGCTCTGGGGCCCCCCTGGGCACAGCCCAGCGTCACCCTGAGTGCGTGTCCCGGCCCCGCAGAGTTACCTGTTCCAGCTGCTGCAGGGCCTGGCGTTCTGCCACGCCCACCGGGTGCTGCACCGCGACCTCAAACCGCAGAACCTGCTCATCAACGCCGACGGCGCCATCAAACTGGCCGACTTCGGGCTGGCCCGCGCCTTCGGGGTGCCCGTGCGCACCTACACCCACGAGGTGGGCACCGGGGGGGCCGGGGGGACGCTGGGTGGGTCGGGGTGCTCACGGTGTCCCCCTCCATGTGGCAGGTGGTGACCCTGTGGTACCGAGCCCCCGAGATCCTACTGGGCTGCAAGTACTACTCGACAGCCGTGGACATCTGGAGCCTGGGCTGCATCTTCGCTGAGATGGTGGGTGACACGGGGTGCCCCCAGGGTGACACTGAGGTCCCTGGGAGTGTGCCCTGGGGGTCCCCAGACCCCTCCTCCAGGGGGATGCTGAGGTCCCTGGGATGTGCCCAAGAGTGACTGTGGGGTCCCCCAGGGTGCTGAGACCACCCAGAGTGACTCTGGGGTTCCCCACGGGTGTGTCCTGGGGGTCCCCAGAGCCCCCTTGGGGTGACACTGTGGACACCTGGGAGTCGATCCTGCGGCTCTGGGGGTGCAGCCCTGACGTCAGCGGGGTGTGGGGTGACAAAGGGTCTTTGTGAGGATCCAGGGGGGACATCATGTGAGCCCCCCCCGTGCCCACGTCACGCGGGCGACCGCAGGCCCCGGAAAACCAGGCCTGGGGGTCACGCGGGGCTGGTGTGAGAGCTCACGGGGTGGGGGCTGTGTGTGACCCCCCGGCCAAGGGGTCAGACCCCCCCAGTGCTGCACTGGAGGACAGCGAGGAGGAGGAGGAGGGGGATGAAGATGCTCAGCCTGGTCCCAGGGACCCCCTGGAGGGGCCATGGCCACGCTGGGGGTGAAGCAGGGCCTGATATGAGACCCCCTGTCCCTCTGGGGGTCCAGCTCTGCACCGGGGGGGGCCCTGGGGGGCTCAGAAGTGTGTGGGGGGGTGAGGTGTGGGAGAAGGGACGTCCCTGGGATGAGACCAAGGGTTTGGTGCCCAGGGGGTCCCCAGACCTCCCCAGTGTGACTCTGCAGTCCCTTGGATGTGTCCTGAGAGTCCCCAGACCCTCCCCGGGTGACTCTGGGGTTCCCCAGGGTGCTCAGGCCCCCCCGAGGTGACTCTGGGGTCCCCCCCCACCCCCTGCCCAGATCACCCGCCGTGCCCTGTTCCCGGGGGACTCGGAGATCGACCAACTCTTCCGAATTTTCCGTACCCTGGGGACCCCCGACGAGGCTGCCTGGCCAGGGGTCTCGGCCATGCCCGACTACAAGCCCAGCTTCCCGAAATGGGCCCGGCAGGACTTCGGCAAAGTGGTGCCTCCACTGGACGAGGAGGGGCGGAAGCTGCTGGCGGTGAGTGAGGGGCTCAGGGGGGTGTAGGGGGCATGTGGAACCCCCCAACTTCCCCCTCACCCCCTTTTCTCCCCCAGCAAATGCTGCACTATGACCCCAACAAGAGGATCTCGGCCAAGGCGGCGCTGGGACACCCCTTTTTCCAGGATGTCACCCGAGCAGTCCCTCACCTGCGCCTCTGAGATATCCCCCCACCCCAGGGGTTCCCCCAGAGCAGAGCCAGACCCCCCCCACCAGGACAGGAGGGGGGTCCCACAGCCCGTCTTGCTCTGTCCCCACCGCACCCAGGGCCCCCCCCAGACTCTTGGCACTTAATGGTCCATTTGGGGGGTCTCTGGGACCAGCACGGGGAGGGGGGGCTGAGAACCTTTGTGTCCCCCCCACCCTCCTCCCCCTTCTTGCTGTTCCCCAGCTTGGTGCTATGGGGGGGCTGCCCCCCCCTCGTCTCAGCCCTGCAGGGGTGGGACAGTCCCCCTGATGGGGACTCCCCTTGTCCCCCCCTCCCGGCCCCTCACCCCCACCTCGGGGGCCCTGATGCCCCTCCCCTACCCCATCGCGGGGGTTTTTTTGTAACTTTGCAAATTTTGTAGCAAATGTCGAACTTGGCGTGTGGTGCCTGCAAGGGGGGGCAGGGGGGGATTTAAGGGGGGGGGGGCCGTGTCACCATCGCCCCCTGGTCTGTCAAATCACCTCCCACATTGCCTCCTCTGCCCGTGGGGCCCCCAAATTGGCACCCAGGCCTCCCTCCTTGGTTCCCCTGTCTGTGTCCCCCCCGTCCCCCCATGTGTCCCTGTAGGGCCCCCCCGTGTCCCCTCGCCCCTCCAACGCCCCCCGTGCCCCCCAAGGCCACGCCCACCCGGGCTCAGGTCACACCCCCATGCGCCCTGGAGCGCCGTGATTGGCCGGCCTTGGCACCGCCCTCCGAGCCGCGGGCGGGGCGGCCACAGGTCGCGGCTCCCGGCGGCCCCTCCTGTCAGTCACGGAAAACGCCTCCTGTGATTGGGCGAATCTGAGCTCCCCGCGTTCCCATTGGCTGCTGGCGCTCCCGGCTCCCGCCGCCTCTGGTCACCTTATTTGTTGTCAGTTCCGCGCCCCCCGCGCGGCTCCATTGGCTCCTTGCCGCGTCACTCATCCAAGCCCTGCCTCTCCATGACGCTCCCTCCCTTCCTATTGGCCGTTTCTCTGCCCATTTCCCCGCTCGCCGCCGCCCATTTGCCAAGCCTCGCGGGGGCGGGGCGCCGTGCCCTAGCCCGTCCTGCCATTGGCTCGACGGGGAGGCGGGCGCGGCGCTGATTGGCTGCGGCTGCGCTGGGTCCCGCCCGCGGCAGCAGGGTTTGGTTGAGCGCTGTTTGTGCGCTCGGGGCCGCGCCGGGAGCGACCGGAGGTACCGGGGGGGGCACCGGGGGCGGGCACGGGGGGGCGGCCCCGCCGAGGCGGCGCCGGGAGGTGGGGGGGGGCCGGGGCGGGGCGGGAGCGCGTGCACGGGCGGGCCCCGGGGCGCTGGGGGGAGGGCTGGGGGGCGCCACTCCCCGGGCGGGGTTTGGGGGAGAATGGGGGGTCCAGGACCCCCCCCCGGAGGTGTCGCGGTGTCGGGGCCGGGTCCTTCCCGTGGGGAGCGGACGCGGCTCCCTTCTGGGGGTTTTACCCTCCTTCCCGCTATGGGGGTGTTTTCCTCCTCTCTCCCCCCTTACGGGGGTGTTCACCCCATTATTGGGGGGCTTCCCCCCATATTCGGCCGCTTCTGGGCCCTTTTCCCCGGCCCAGGCAGAGGCACCTGGAGCCCCTCGGCCCCTCCCTGGGAGGGGGATCTGTGTTGGACTGTGGGACCCCTCGTGTTTGGGGCCGGTCCCAGTCCCAGTGGGAGTTCTTGGTGTGGGATTGGCTGCTCCGGGAGTTTGGGAGTGAATCACGGACAGGGAGACCCCCTGTCCCCTCCTGGCTCCTGCCCCATCCCGGCGCTGTGGAAGCTCCTCCAGGGGGGCTGGAGGAGGCTGCGACTCCTTCCCTGCCAGGTGCTCATCCCTCCTCCCAGTGCCTGCCTGCAGTTGGGGATCTGAACGGGGCCTCCTCCAAAACTGGGGCTCCCCCAGAATCTGGGAACCTACAGAGCTGGTGCTCCCCCCAAGCCAGGGTTACCCCAGAATGGGGGTCCCCGGGTGCCTTCACCCTGACCTGGGGCTCCCTGGGCCTCTCCTGCTCCACTGAGGCTCCACGGAGCCACAGGGTGGTCCTTGTCCCCCGGGGCGCTCCACGTCCCCCAGGGTGGCCCATGGACTGTGGGTGTCCAGCAGCACCAACCCCCCCCGAGCCATCAGGACACGGAGGTGCCCGGCCCTTCCTGGAGCAGCAGCACATCCATGGATTCTGTCCTGGCCACCCATCAGCTTCTTTTCCCAAGGGACTCTCCTGTTTCCCACCAGGGATCCCTTGGGATCTCTCTGGGAGGATGAGGATCCTCTCCAGGGGGTCCTGGGTGAGATCCTGGTGTGTCGCTGGCGAGGGGTCCCAGTGTTTGATTGGGGAGGAATCCCAGGGTTGCACTGAAGGATAGGATCCCAGTGGAAGGATAGGATCCCAGTGGAAGGATAGGATCCCAGTGGAAGGATAGGATCCCAGTGTTCCATGGAGGAGGGGTCCCGGTGTTTTGCTGGGGGTGACCCCAAGGTTTCCTTAGGGACAGCCCTCCCCCTGGGGTGCCCGTCGGTCCCTCAAGGTTAAGTCCCGGCCCTGCTGTCCCAGCCCTGTGGCCAAGGCTGGGCTCCCCCCAGACCCCTGGCACCGCTGGGGCCGATCCTGGTGGTCCCAGCCCCGCGTGGCTCTGTCGGGGCACGGTTGGGCCACAGGAACAGCCCGGGTGGCAACAGGAAAAGCCGTTACCCGGCCGGGCTGTCGCAACCCCGGTGACAGAGAGTGCCGGCCACGTCCCAGCTCTGTGCCGGCCACGTCCCATCTCCATCCCGGCTCGGTCCTGGCTCTGTCCTGGCCCCGTCCCATCTCCATCCCGGCCATGTCCCAGCTCCATCCCAGCTCAGTCCTGGCTCTGTCCTGGCCCCGTCCCATCTCCATCCCGGCCATGTCCCAGCTCCATCCCAGCTCAGTCCTGGCTCTGTCCTGGCCCCGTCCCATCTCCATCCCGGCCATGTCCCAGCTCGGTCCTGGCTCTGTCCTGGCCCCGTCCCATCTCCATCCCGGCTATGTCCCAGCTCCATCCCAGCTCAGTCCTGGCTCAGTTCTCTTTGGGAATGGCTGCACCAGGCAGTATTTTGGGGGAACCAGAGCGAGGCCCCTTGGAATCCCTGTGGCTCAGCACAGCCCCAGTTGGTCTGTTGTCAGGGCCAAGATCCCAGTATTCCATTGAGGAGAGACACCAGTGTTCCATTGAGGAAGGATTCCAGTGTCCCACTGAGGAGGGATGCCAGTGTTTTGAGGAGGAGTGATCCAGCTGTTCCATTGTGGAGGGATCCCAATGTTCCATCGAGGAAGGATCCAGTATTTGTTAAGGATGGATCCCAGTGTTCCATTCATGAGGGCTCCCAGTGTTCCGTCACACCCCTCAGCCAGGGAGAGCAGGGTTTGTATCCCCACGTGCTGCCCCGCTTGGTAGATCTGCCCATCCAGCAGCTGATGGCACAGGAACACCCGAAATGGCATCAGAGTCCCAGGGATTGGGGGGTGGGCACCTTCCACCTGGAGCCGGGATGTTCTGGTGGGAACTGATGGGTCTGATGGCCCAAAAATCCAAGTTTCTCTGAGGGAGTCTGAGTCTGGGGGATTGTGCCTCCCATGATCCCTCAGAGGATCCCTGGGACCTCCTGGGTCTGAGTGGCCAACACAGGTGGGGATGGACACGTCCTGGAGCACTGGCTATATCCAGAGCTGGATGTCTGGTGTCTGGAGGCTCCATGGGCTGTCCAGGGGCTCTGTGGGGAGCAATGGGCTCCTTGGAGCAGGGGGGAGGAGGAAGCTCCCACCTCCCTGTGGAGGAGGAGCCCTTGCGGTGCTGGGGGTCCACAGGAAGCTGGGATCCACCGGGATCCAGAGGTCCTGGAAAAAGTGCTTTAGGGGTCGTACATCCGCTGTGCTTTGGGAGGAGTTTGTATTCCCAGGGCTCTGCCAGGCCTTGGGTGGGACAACCCCCTTAACCTGGGTGAGATCTGGGACAGCGGGGTTGGATCCATGCTGTGCTTGGAGTTGTTTCCTGCTGGGATCTGCTGGATCCCTGCTCCCGGGAAGGGGAACTGGCCAAAAACAACTTTCTGCCTGGGCTGGTCTCCGATCCCTGTCCTGGCACTGCTGGAATCTGCTGCGGGCCTGGGACGGAGCATTCCTGGGCACAGGGAGGTTAGATCCCGAGACAAACACAATCCCAGCAGGAATTCCTCCTGCCTGGTGACCCCTGGCTCCCGGTTGGTCTCCGGGTGCCCCTCCCAAAGCTTTGTGGTTCCGGTGCTGGCAGGGGTTGTGCTCCATCCCAGGGGGATGTGCTCTGCACCCCGACCTGGGCAGCGCCATCAGCCCCTGCTGCTCCAGTCGGGAATGGAAATCAAATCAAAACCAGGGAGAAATAAACAAGAATCCCTCAAACCAGGGTGGGGGGAGGGTGTTTGGGAAGAGCTGGGGAGTTTTCCAAAGCCTCCTCCCGGCCGGCAGCCGGAGCCACTGTGGCATCTCCTGAGCCTGGAGCCGCTGTCCTGCCACCCCTTCCCAGCTCCGGCGTGTCCCGGCTGGAGCTGCTCGGGGAGCAGGAGGAGTGCTGACTCACTCCCAGCCTCCTCGGCTGCCGGATCCCGGCGGCCTGGCTCCCAGATTAGCTCCTTCCCACCGAGCTGCTCCAGGAAATCCCTCGGGAACTGGAGCTCGGGGAGCGCAGCCGTGGCCAGCGAGTCCCTGCTATGTGCTGGGGGAGCCCCCAGCTGAGGGGGGGACCCCCGGGGACGGATCCCGTGGGGGTGATCCCACCCCGGGGAACGTGTTGCTGAGGGATCTCCCCTTCTCCCCGCAGGAAAGCCGAGGGATCGGTGCCTTCCAAGCTCTCCAGTGGGTCCGGCAGCACCGGGGCCATGACGAGCCGTGGGGCCGCCAGGCCCAACGGGCAGTCCCAGGCCAGTAAGATCTGCCAGTTCAAACTGGTGCTGCTGGGAGAGTCGGCCGTGGGCAAGTCCAGCCTCGTGCTGCGCTTCGTGAAGGGGCAGTTCCACGAGTACCAGGAGAGCACCATCGGGGGTGAGTCCCGTCGGACACAAGCCCAGGCTGCGAATCCCTCCTGGGACAGGAGCGGGGGCGCAGGGAGGGCTCCCCAGAAGGACTTGGGATGCGGGGAAGGACCTGGGGTGCGGGGGTGGCTCCCCCCGCCCATCACTGACGCCCCCCCTCCCGGCAGCGGCGTTCCTGACACAGTCCGTGTGCCTGGACGACACGACGGTGAAGTTCGAGATCTGGGACACGGCGGGGCAGGAGCGGTACCACAGCCTGGCCCCCATGTACTACCGGGGCGCCCAGGCCGCCATCGTGGTCTACGACATCACCAACCAGGTGGGGCAGGGGCTCGGGTGGGGTCCTGTGTCCCCACAGGGACGGGGACCGTCCCTGAATTCCCCCTCTGCCGCAGGAAACGTTCGCGCGGGCCAAGACATGGGTGAAGGAGCTGCAGAGACAAGCCAGTCCCAGCATTGTCATCGCCCTGGCCGGCAACAAGGCTGACCTGGCCAGCAAACGCATGGTGGAGTATGAGGTGAGGGGCCTCCTGGGGGTCCTCGGGGGGCTCCCAGGGCTGGGAGGTGCTGGAGCTGACGGGTCCCGTCCGTGCAGGAGGCGCAGGCGTACGCGGATGACAACAGCCTGTTGTTCATGGAGACGTCGGCCAAGACAGCCATGAATGTGAACGATCTCTTCTTGGCCATCGGTGAGGCTCCCCCGGGGCACACGGGGGGGCTGATTGTCCCACCCCCAACGGGCTTCTTGGGAGGCTGAGCAGGGCAGGGGGGGGTTGTGGTAGGGCTGGGAAGGAGCAGCACAAAGGGAAGCGGCTCCTTCTCATTGGGAAGGGCCCAGCTGGAGAGGAGGAGGCTCAGGGGGGACCTTCTCGCTCTCCACAACTCCCTGACAGGAGGGGGGAGATGGAGGGGTCGGGCTCTGCTCCCAGGGAACAAGGGACAAGACAAGAGGGAATGTCCTCCAGCTGTGCCAGGGGAGGCTCAGGTTGGACATCAGGAGGAATTTCCTCATGGAAGGGGTTATCAGGCGCTGGAAGGGGCTGCCCAGGGAGGTGGTGGAGTCCCCACCCCTGGAGGTGTCCAAGGGAGGACTGGACGTGGCACTCAGTGCTCTGGGCTGGGGGACAAGATGGGGATTGGGCACAGGGTAGACTCGATGGGCTGGGAGGGCATTTCCAACCTCAGGGATTTTGGGATTCTGTGCTGAGGTGACTCAGCTGGGTCGCCCCTCCCAATCTCACCCCCCCAATCCCACGTCCCATGTCCCCCCTCCAGCCAAGAAGCTGCCAAAGAACGAGCCCCAGAGCACGAGCGGCGCCGGGGGCCGGAGCCGGGGCGTGGACCTGCACGAGCAGAGCCAGCAGAACAGGAGCCAGTGCTGTAGCAACTGAGCCAAGATCCCACCTCCATCCCCGTCCACGCCGCACCTCCACCCCAGCACCGAGACCCCCGAACCAGGACCCTCCCAGAGCTCCTCTAACTGCAC
The DNA here is from genome assembly GCF_003031625.1 of Empidonax traillii. NCBI lineage: Eukaryota > Metazoa > Chordata > Aves > Passeriformes > Tyrannidae > Empidonax > Empidonax traillii. The sequence goes on from NW_020956885.1 coordinate 35,408, forward strand.
TTTTTAATGCTTCGAAGCCACCACCTGGCACCCGATCCCACCTGGCACCCGATCCCACCGGCTCCCGACCCCGCCACCACCCCACCCACCACCCCGGAGGCAGCGGAGCCAGATCAGCTGGGACTTAACTTCTGAGAAACAACGAACTCTTCTTCACTTTGTATTATAGGTGCAAATAGTGCCCTAATGCTCGGATTTCTCCCTCCATCTCCCCCCTCTGCCCCTCCCTCTCTGCTTTGGGAAATCTGGGTTCCCCAAACTGCCTCCTCCTGTCCCCACCCTGCTGTGGGGGGTCCCCAGGAGGCGGCAGCACCGACCTCGCCGGTTCTCGTCGTGCCGAACTGGCCGGAACCAGAGCCCTCCGGAGCCGACGGGGCTTTTCCACGGGGTCTGTCATGGATTTCTTCGGAATTTTTATTATTTCCCCCCCCCTCCTCTTTCCCGTTGGGCTGTCAGGGGGAGGGAAGCTGCAGTGTCCTTCATTTCTTCCGAGGTGGCCTTTTTGATTGAAGATTGGAAGTGCCTGGGGACTTTTTTGGGGGGGGGGCAGTGGGCTCCTGCCAGACCCCAAGTGCCACAGGAGACCCTTCCCCAGTGCCCGCCCTCACCCCGCTGTGTTATGGCTCTGTGGGGAACGTCCCCACGGTCACCCCGGCTGTGGCCACTCCCCAGTGATGTCCCCTCGGTGACCCTGGCTGTGGTGACGATGTCCCATGGTGATCCTGGCTGTGGTGACGATGTCTCATGGTGATCCTGGCTGTGGTGGCCCCCCAGGTGCCCGCAGGGATCCCACCCCACAGGTGACATCCTCCCATTGGTGCTGGTGGCCACCCCCCAGGTGACACGATCCCAGCTGTGGCTGCCCCGTGGGCGATGTCCCCGTGCTGATCCTGCCCCAGTGATCCCGGCCATGGCCACCCCACAGGCTGTCCCCTGCTCCTGGTGATCCCAACCCACGTCCACGTCCCCCTGGTGCTCCCACCGATCTCCACGGTTTGTCCTGGTCCTGGTTTGCACTTTAGTGGTGAAATGTCCTGTCGAGACTCACCTCGGTTCTGTTCATGTGTCGGGGGGTGCCGGGGGGGCAGCAGTGCCACCGCCCTCCCCTTGTCCCTCTGCATTTCCCTGTGGAGCTTTTGGGGCTGGAGGGACCCTCGGTGGGGTGGGACAGGCGAGGACCCCCATCCCAGGTGCTGCCACACAAGGGGACACCCCAAAATGGGGACACCCCAAAACAGGGACACCCTGAACCGGCAGCACCACCTGGGCCTGGCTCCCTGCTGGCAGCTTGGGGGGCTCTGGGGACCCCCAGGCCCAGGGGAACTGGGGGGGCTGTGGCTGTGGGGCGGAGGGACCAGTCTCATATGAAGCCCCCCAGTGCGGGGGCAGAGCCTACAGGATCTCAGCCCTCTCCTGCTGTCGGAGCAGCCCCCCAGGGACCCTCTGGCTGCCATTCTGGTGCTCCCAGTGCCTCATGTCATGGCCTGGGAGCCCCCCGAGTGGGTGACACGTATTTAACAAGGGCTGGGGACCCCGACCCCCTTCCCGCCATCTTCTAGCCCAGACCCTGGACCAAATGGGGGACACTGCAACTTCTCTCACTCATTTTTTTTTTTTTTCCTCCTGCTTTTTCTCTTATTGTTGTTATTATTTTTGCTTTGGGAAAGCTCCTCCATCGCAGTGAAATAACAATCGTGGTAACAGAACTCGGCCGCTGATTTACCGATGTATTTAATGTAAGTAAAACCAAACCGAACAACAAAAACAGAAGGAAAACGAAAAAAACAAGAACTTTGTGTGCTCAGGGCGGGGTTTAGGGGCGGGGGGGGTGACTTGGACGACGCAGCCACCGGCTGTTGGCACGGGGCAGGAGCCGGAGCCATCCGGTGCCAACAGCCGGTGTGAGATCGCGGCTCTGCCCTGATAACGTTTATCAGAGCTCCCAGCTGGGTGGCGGCCGCCGGGGCTTTGCTCCCTCACCTCTCCGGGACAACCGGGACCGGCACCGGGACAGCGCTGTCCGGTGAGACCCGAACGCGTGGCCGCTTTAAGCCCCCAAGTACTGGGACCGCTGTTGCCCCTTTAAGCCCGGGCTGGTGGGGCCCACTCTCCGGTGAGGCCACGCCCACGCGGCCCCCGCTAAGATAAATAGAGGGGGGCGTGATCGGGAGGGTTCACCCCCTTGAGACCACGCCCCTCGCCCCCCTCTTAAAGCGGCAGCGCCGCTGGGACGTCGCGGGACCGGAACCGTTACGCAGGTGGGCGGCGGGGGCGACCGGGATACGGCCGGGACCGGGCGGGGGCTGGGGAGGGGGGAGCACCGGGACCGGCATGGGGCGGGGGGAAAAAACTAGGAGTGGGACCGGGCTGGGGTCGGCGGGGGGAGAGAAGAGGGTTTGTCACACGCAGAGGTCCCCGATTCCTGCTTCCCCCGGGAGCGTCACGGGGTCCGCTTCCCGGTAACGGCGTCCGGTGACCGTTCCAGCCGCCCTGTGTTTCTCTCCCGCTCAGGAGCCGCCGCGATGCTGCTGCTCCGGGCCGTCGTGGGGCGCAGGTAAGAGTCGCCCGCCCCGTCGGGGCTCCCCGGTGCCCGCCGGGGCCCGGTGTNGCTCCTGGGTTGGGGGAGAGCCTGGGGGAAGGGTCCCCGGGAGCAGCATCCCCCCTAACAAGGCCAAGGTCCCGCAGAGCGCCCAGGCGGCCAAGGCCACCCCGGCCCCCCGGTACCCCGTGTACACACGGGAGGAGGTGAGGCGGCACCGCAGCCCCGGGGACCGCGTGTGGGTGACCCACGGCACCGAGGTCTTTGATGTCACCGACTTTGTGGAGCTGCACCCAGGGGGGGCTGACAAGGTGCTGCTGGCGGCCGGGGGGGCCCTGGAGCCCTTCTGGGCCCTCTATGCCGTGCACAGCCAGCCCCACGTGCTGGAGCTGCTGCGGGAGTACAAGGTGGGCGAGCTGAGCCCCGAGGAGGCCCCGCCGAGCCCCGACGCCGCCCAGGACCCCTTCGCCGGTGACCCCCCCCGGCACCCGGGGCTGCGCATCAACAGCCTGAAGCCGTTCAACGCGGAGCCGCCGGCGGAGCTCCTGGCCGAGCGCTTCCTGACGCCCAACGAGCTCTTCTTCACCCGCAACCACCTGCCCGTGCCCGCCGTGGACCCCGGCTCGTACCGGCTGCGGGTGGAGGGCCCAGGGGGCCGCACGCTGTCGCTGTCGCTGCCGGAGCTGCGGAGCCGCTTCCCGAAGCACGAGGTGACGGCCACGCTGCAGTGCGCCGGGAACCGCCGCGCCGAGATGAGCCGCGTGCGCCCCGTCAAGGGGCTGCCGTGGGACATCGGGGCCATCAGCACCGCGCGCTGGGGCGGCGCCCGCCTGCGGGACGTGCTGCTCCACGCCGGCTTCGGCGAGCGCCGCGACGGCGAGTGGCACGTCTGCTTCGAGGGGCTCGACGAGGACGTGGGGGGGACTCCCTACGGAGCCTCCATCCCCTACGGACGCGCCGTCAGCCCCGAGGCCGACGTGCTCCTGGCCTACGAGATGAACGGCGAGGAGCTGCCGCGCGACCACGGCTTCCCCGTGCGCGTGGTGGTGCCCGGCGTGGTGGGCGCCCGCAGCGTCAAGTGGCTGCGGCGCGTGGCCGTGAGCCCGGCCGAGAGCCCCAGCCACTGGCAGCAGAACGACTACAAGGGCTTCTGCCCGTCGGTGGACTGGGACACGGTGGATTTCCGGACGGCGCCGGCCATCCAGGAGCTGCCGGTGCAGTCGGCCATCACGCAGCCGCGGCCGGGCGCGGCGGTGCCGCCGGGCGAGCTGGCGGTCAAGGGCTACGCGTGGAGCGGGGGCGGGCGCCAGGTGGTGCGGGTGGACGTGTCGCTGGACGGCGGGCGCACGTGGCGGGCGGCCGAGCTGGCGGGGGAGCGGCCGGTGCCGGGCCGGGCCTGGGCCTGGGTGCTGTGGGAGCTGCGGGCGCCCGTGGCGGCGGGCGCGGAGCTGGAGATCGTGTGCAAGGCCGTGGACGCCAGTTACAACGTGCAGCCCGACACCGTGGCGCCCATCTGGAACCTGCGCGGGGTCCTGAGCAACGCCTGGCACCGCGTCCGCGTCAGCGTCACCCGCTGAGCGCCCAATGCGTGGCTCGAAGGTCGGTGGCTTTTATGGCCCCCGACGTGTGAAAGTGGCTCCATAAAGATTTGGGAAGTTTTATGGACTGGGCTGTTTGCTGGGGCGGTGAGGGCACAGCGGGATGGGAAGGGGTGGGAAGGTGGGTCTGAGGACTCCACAGAGACCCCCTGGACCCCTCGGAGCAGCTGCCAAAGGACCCCCCTGTGCACAGGTGACCTCGGGACCCCATGGGACCCTCTGAATGGGTGGGAGCCCTTGATCCAGTGGGACCCTCTGACCCCACGGGACCCCCTGACCCAAAGGACCCCTTGTTCCTATGGGGCACTGTGGCCTTATAGGACCCTGTGACCCTATGGTACCACCTGACTGTGTAGGAACCCCTGACCCTACAGAGCCCTGTGACCCTGTATAACCTCTGACCTTAAATAACCCCATGATCCTATGGGACCCCTTGATCCTACAGGACACCGGGACCTCATGGTAACCCCTGATCTTAAATAGCCCCCTCACCCAAGGGACCCTGTGACCTTATAGGACCCCATGAACACTATGGGACCCCCTGACCTTAGGGCCCTGTGACCCTGTGTAACCCCCTGACCCTAAATAATCCCCGACCCCATGGGACAACCAACCCTAAATAACCCCTGACCCCACGGGACTCCAAACCCTAAATAACCCCCAACACTAAATAACCCCTGACCCCAAGGGCCCCCCTGCCCTGGGGACCACCCGGTACCTCCCAGCCCGTCCGTGCCGTGTCGGCCATCTCGGTATTGATCACCCTTGTGCTCGGTATTGATCACCAGCTATTGGCTATTGGTCCTCCGTAACTGAGCATCAATATCGACCCTTGGTTACCGACCACAGGCTGTCAGTTCCCGGTTCTTGATCACCGGCAATCAGCCCTCACTGATCCCTCATCGGCCATCGATCGTTGGTTACCGATCACCGGCTATCGGCCCCCGCTGATCGATCACCGGCCATCGATCCTCGCTCATCCCTCCCCGACCCCGCGCCTTCCTCATCGATGCTCTCGGCGCTCGGTTGGGCCCCCGCGCCTGCCCCCCCCGCATCCCCGCTCGATGCGCTCGGCGCTCGGCGGCGCGGGCTGGCGGGGCCGGAAGTGGCTCGGGGGGGGGGCCCGGGGCCTCCTCAGGTGGAGCCGCCGCCGCCGCCGCTCCCGGACCCCCCTGAGCCCCCCAGGGCCGGGCCGGGCCGGGGGGGCCTCCCGAGCCCGCCCCCACCCCGCCGGTGAGAACGGGACGGGGCTGGGGGCGGGGGGGCTGGGTTGGGGGGCGGGGGGCTCTTTGGGGGGGTGGGTTGGGGGCGCGGTGTCTGTCTGTCCGCAGGGCTGTGTCGGGGGGGACTGATTTGGGGAGGGGTCCGTGTTCCCCCCCCTCCGGCGAGTGTCAGGAGTGTCGGGGGAGGGGGCTGTTTTTGGGGTCCGTGTCCCCCCGGGGGGTGTCAGGGGTCTGTTTGGGGGGGGCTGGTTCGGGGGGGTCGGGGGCTGAGCGGGGTCTGTGCCGAAGGGGGGCCGGGAGAGGGGGTAACAGGGAGGATTTGGGGACTGTGACACCCCTGAGGGGGGCGGCTGCGCCCCGAAATCCCCCCTGAGCCCCCCACGTTTTGAGGGGGTTGTCCCTCCCTCAAACACCCCCATTTGTGGGGTGAGACCCCCCGCGGGACCCCCCCCGGAGCGATCCATGGAGAGGTATTTGTGGGAATACCTCTCGTGCCCTGGGGAGGGGGTCCCGCCCTGCCCTGGGGGTAGCGGAGCCCCCACCGCAATTCCTGGGCTTTTCCTGCTCCGTCTCCTGGATCGTTCCCCGCCGTTTCCCTCCCTCCCTTCTGCCCCCATTTTTTGGGAGATGGGATTTTGGGCGCGGGGGGAGGCTCATAGGAGGGTCTGGGGGTTTGGGGGAGCCCTTGTTGCCCCCCCTGGACGCTCATGCCCGGGGGGCTCCGGGGCTGCTTTTCCCGGGCAAAGTTTTCCCCTCCAGCCCGGGGAAATTCCAGCCCGGGAATGCCGGAGTCTCCTCCCTGTCCCTGGCACGGGAGGCTGGGATTTGACCCCCCTTCCCCCCTTCCTGATCCCCCCAGGCAGGGGAGATTCCAGAGAGGCTCCGGAATCCACCGGGATGGGCAGCACGTGGCTCCAGATGGAATAATCCCCCCCCATCCCGGTCCTCCCGACCCTGTTCCCGTTGGGACCCTCCCACTGTGCCGACCCCCACAGTATTCCACGTCCATTCCAACCCTCGCCCGAAGCTCCGGGGGGATTCCCGGAGGAGGCTCCTGGGAAAGCTCCGGGGAATTCCCAGGGGAAGCTCCTGGGAAAGCTCCTGAGGCAAAACCTCTTTGCCATGGCACCCTCTGGATCCTTGGAGGGGGTGGGGGGGTGCCCTGGGGTCTCGCCGGGAAGGCCGACCCACGTCCCGGCAGAGCCAGGAAAAGCGATCTTTAGCCTTGGCTTGGGCTTTTGCTTCCAAGGACTCCGGGAAACCTGAGCCCAGGGAGCCCCGGGGACAGAGCCAGTGGCTCCCGATCCCGGGGAATGGCGATCCCGGGGGAATGGCGGGGTTATCCCGGGGCACACGGACTGGGTGGGAGCGAGGAGGGAGCTCCCAGCAGGGCCCAGTTCTGGGCTCCCAGTGGATCAGCTCCAGTTCAAACCCCGGCGGAGCAGCCGGGAGCGAGGCCGGAGCTCTGTCCTGTCTGTCTGTCTGTCCTGGAGCTTCTCCCCCCTCCCTGGCTCCCCTGGAATGGTTTTCCAGCCCCCCCGGGGTGATTTACTGCGTGGTGCCCCCGGGGCTGGATCCCACACAAAGGCACGGGGAGAAAACACCCCCCCGGGTTGGCTGGGAATCCGAACTTCCCTGGAGCTGCGGGATGCTGGGAGTGTGCTGAAAGTGAGGAATTTCGAGTTGTTCCCCGTTTTGGGATGGTTTCTCCGGGAAGGGCTGATGTCCGGCCAGAGCTGCTCCGGCGGGGAGGAGCTTCTCCAAACAGGGAGTATTAGGGAAAAATAACATCCCTGCTCCCATGGGAAGCAGAGCCTGGAGTCCCCGCCCGCAGCTGGGCCCCGTGGCCACCCCCGGGCTGGGATTTGTCTGGAATTTCATTCCCTGCTGTAGCCACAAAAAGGGTGGAATTCGCGGCCGTTGTTTGCCTGGTTCCAGGAAAAAGGCCCTGGGAATGTGGGGGATTTGTGGGAGAGGATCCCAGCCCGTAACCAGGGTCAGGGAGGGCTGGGCTTGGACTGGGGGATCGTGGAGATCTTTCCCAGCCGAAAGAGTTCTGGGATTCCTCGTCAGGCCTGTCCTGGGGTTTAGGGCTCTGTGGGGAGGCCGAGCCGTGGGACAGACCGGGAGGGGTCTGGGGGGGCTCTGCCCCATCCCTAAAACAGCGACCTCGGAATTCCCCAGGGCCCCTTTCCTGGGAATGGCAGAGGGGACCGTCCCCCTGTATCCACTGTTCCCTTTTATTTGGTAAAATACCTCAAAATGTGGGAACAATGGGAGCTGTTTGATCATGGGCAGAACCTCTCCCAGCACTTTGTGTTCCCTTTTCAAGGCTCTTCCCTGCTCCGGCACAGCCGCTTCCTTGGCATTTCTCTGGGAATGCTGGTGGGATGGGGCTTTCCATGGGCTCCGGAACGTTTCCACTGACACAACCTTTGGGGTTTTGGAGCAGCAAAGGTGGAAAAAACGTCCTCAATGTCGGAAAATAAACTGCAGCTGAACGGAAGCAGGGCTTGGGAAGGGAAACAGGGAATTTCGAGTGGTTACTGGTTCCTACCCGAGGGGGCTTGGAGGTGTTTGTCCCAAAAACCTCTTCCTGGTGCTTCCAGAGGCAGGATGAGCTGCCTGGCAGCGGATCAGCACAGAGACAGGAGCCAGACCTCGGCACTGACAGCGCTGGGGTGGTGTCTGGGAGGTGTTCCGTGAGGAATTCCACTGCTCCCGAGGGGTCTTCCTGGCCCAGAGGGTCCGACCTGCCCCAGGACCTTCTGGGAAGGAATCCCTGTGGCAGAGGAACGGCTCAGACCGAGGGGATTTGCTGTTCCAGGCTGGTTCTGTGTGAGTTGGCGAGAGCCGAGCAGTTCCCTCCGTGGTGCCAGGGTTGAGATTCCACCCAGATCAGCAGATTCCCTGCTGGGGTGGGACTGGGGGGTCTGGAGGTGTCTGGAGGTGGGAATTGTCCCCGTGCTGAGCGTTTGGAGTCATTTCGTGGCACTTTGGGTACAGTGGGAACAATAAAGAGGATCCAGGTGGGGGATCCTTGGATTTAAGAGGCTTTTCCCAGTTCTAGGACGGTCACGGCTGGGATGGGGGGGATTAAATGGGGCTGCTCTGGAGGACTTTTCTGTTTCCTTGAGTCGTTGCCACCTGGGGAAAAGTCCTGATTTCCGTGGGAAGGAGAGCGCTGCTCTAATTGTGTCGCGCTCCCGCCTCCAATTCCCGGGGCAATCCCGCCTGCCAGCGGGGAGGGAAGTTTGGAGACGGGGCCGTGCGTGTCCCCGGAGCGGGTCAGACCCCCCGGGAGAGGGTGGATTGGTGCTCCAGGGGGTTTGGGAAGGGAGCTCCGAGCCCAGGCCGTGTCCTTGGAAGCGGCCCCGTTATCCTGGGGCTGTGTCGGGTGTTTGTCCGTCCGTCCGTCCGCGCAGCTTCTCGTGCTGCTTGTCTCAGTCCAAAGGGCTCGGAGGGCAAGCAACTGGCAGGGCCATTTCCCAGCTGAGGCTGGGTGTTGCTACAGGGCTGGGGAGAACTTTGGGAATTTGCAGCTTTTAGTTCCAGTTCCTGCTTGGGAGGCCTCAGACTCAGCCAAAATCAGGGAAAATGACTGTGGAATTAAGAGCTCCTGATGTTTTCTTCTGGGTTCTCTTAAAATAACAAGGAGTGAGGAATCCACCACTCCCTGCCCATTATCCCATTGGCATTGATGGGGTGGCATGAGTAGGAATTAAAGAACCAGCTCCTCCAATTGATTTCCCTCAAATTACTCATCCAGTAATTAATTCCTGGCTCTCGCTCCTCGTTGTCCACGGACTGGGGTCCTGCTTGTTCCCTGGTATCCCTGGGAAGCGGAGGCAGTGGTGCCAGCATTTCCCATGCCGTGCTCACCCCTCAGACCTCAGACAATTGGCCTTTATGTTTTTTTATTAGAAATTCCTGTTTTCAGGGATTTCTGAGGAGCCCAGGAGGGAAAAGACTTTCCAAATGAAATCCCTCCTCATTACGGTGCTGCTGTTCCCATCGTGCCGAGCCCACGGATCCCCCAGCACGGCTGAAAAGCCAAATTACGGCTTCCATGGAAATAAAGCTGCAGGATGCGTTTTCAGACCACAATTCCTGCACAACCCCGCGCTGGGGAGGGAGATTCCAGCCCAAATTGTTGTCAGCTCGTGGAGTGAATGGATGCTGTGGGGCGGGAAGGGGAATTCCGGAGTGCTTGGCTCTCTTTTTGCTGCCTGGAATTGTCTTCAGCTCTGGGATTGTGCTTGACCCCGGGATGTCCTTGACCCTGGGATGGCCCTCAGCCCTGGGATTGTCCTGGCCTTGGGATTGTCCTCAGCCCCAGGGATGTCCTGAGCCCCAGGTGCCCCCTGCACCTCGGTGACACAGATGCCAGGGTGGGAACAGCGCCAGTGTTGTGACACCGGCCCGTGTTGTCCTTATTTTGTGCAGCCCCTATAACTAATTAACTAATCCCTCCCTAACTGGAACTGCCTCGAGTTCCCGTGGTGCCCGTGGCACTCAAGGACACGAGGCACCTCTTTAGCAGCTCTGGGAATGTGCAGCCCAGACTCCTTGGGCTTGGCCCCTTCAGGAGCAGTTGAATGTTAAAATTTTGGGTTCGGAAGGGAACGACTGATTTGTGTTGGCTCAGGAAGCTCTGTGGGATGGAGGGACCCCCTGATGGGGCTGCTGCAGCTCAACTTTCCTTATCAAGGAGACAGTTAATCTCCCAAATTGTCCCTGGTTTAATTGTTCTCCACAGCAAATGCTCCGTTCCTGACCCAGCCAACAGCCAATTAGAGCAACTGCACACAGCACAGCTCCTGTCTCCAAAACTGGGCTCATTTGGGGTTTTAACAGCTGGGAATCGATAAATAAAAGCCATTTGAGCATCTGAAACCTTGGGTATCTCTGTGGGGTGCCAGGAAACACAGGACATGGCCGATTTTCCTTGGAGTTCAGGGTTGGCCCTTGTGAGGCTGCATGCAGGGTGTTGGTGTTCTCTCCTTGCCCAAAATCTCGATTCTTTTCATGGATAAAATGAAGGGGAGACACCCGAGCAGCTTCCAGAGGCTGATCCTGACTGGGCTCTGCTTTCTCTTCCAGCCAGAGCCCTCAAAGATGGATATAGAAGACTGTAACGGGCGAGCCTACATACCTGGTAGGTCCAAGCTTGATTTTTCCTGGCTGGTTAGGGTTGGGTTCAGATGCTCAGCACCCTCCTCCTGCCCTGTGCTCCGTGGCTTTGCCCCAGGCTGTTCCATCACACACTGAGGAGCAGTGCTGGGAACATTGTTGGGAACACCCATTCTGAGAAGGGTTAATTCCCACAGGGTAATAGGATTCCCAGCTCTGAGGTGGAGCCTGGGAAGTTCTTCTTGCAGTTTGTGTCCTTGTGCCTTCACCTGGTGGGTGCTGGTAGGGGACATTGCCAGGCTTTGTGTTAAACGGAAAGGAAAACGAGGACTCTGTGCTGGGGGTCACAGCCCAGCTCCAGAGGGGATCCCAGAGGATGCAGGGGATTTAGATAGTCCTACAGAAACGTGGGATGGGCAGTGGGTGAAAGCTGGTTGGGTGGGATTTGTCCTTATCTCCAGGGAACTGGTGTTTGCAGAGTGAGAACTCCTCAGCTTGTCGATCTTTGCTCGGGATTAGAGTGAGAGCTGGTGGAGATTTACAGGTGGCACAGCCAGAGGAAACTTTCACAGCGAAGTTCCGGCCCTGGAGAGGCAGGAATCTGTGTGGGAGCTGGGACGTGCCAGGGTGAACGGCACGGAGGGGATGGAGCTCGGGAGCTGGAGGTGTTGGGAGGAGGATGGAGACCTTTTCTCCCTCAGCACAGTCTGAATCCTTCCTGGATTCCAGCTTTTGGGGCCTAGGTTTGAACAGCTTCTGGAGCTGAGAGGGAAGGGGAGCAGTTCAAGCTCCTGTTTGTCAAGAGTGAAGGACCGAAAATCTGGGAACTCCGTGAGTGAGAAATTTCCGTCTCCTTGTATCCTTCACAGGAAAACAAGACAGTTCTGAGCCAGCTCTGGTGGAGATGGAGTTATCACAGAGGGGGTGGGAGCTCGGGGGAGGTGGGGAAGGGGCCTCTACACATTCCTCAGGCTCTAAATGCTGTGGATACTCATCCCAAAAAAAGGCTTTGCTGTGCTTTGTGTCATTCCTGCCTATGGGAGCTGAGCCCTTTGGCCCGTCCCGGCTCCATCCTGCTCCGGGCTCAGGTCCCTGTCCCGAGCTGAGGACCCCCAGGCAGGCAGGAGGGGATCAGGTCCCTGTCCCACCACAATTTCCTGAGGAATTTTGCCCTGCCTTGCTCTATCCTCTCCCATCAGAGGCTGTTGGAAGGCGAGGGATGTTTCCAGGGCACCCCTCCCAGCTCCACTCCCCAGAACAGCCCAGATCCCCTCCATTTCCCCCCTTTTTTCGGGAGCTGTCACCTGAGAGCAGGATAACCTGTCCCAGCTCCGTGGATAACCAGGGTAACTGGGCTCCAGGCTCCAGAGCCGTCTCTTTCCTGACATTCAGGTTTCCATTTTTCTTTTTTTAGAACTGCTGAAACGTGACCCCAAAATTTCCCGAAATCCCAAGTCTGAGCAGTTTTCCGAGAGGGAAATTTCTGAGGGACCATGGGAACGAGGCGCTGGCTGCTCCCAGGGGTGGGATTGCAACCCCTGCTCCCAGGGGTGGGATTGCAACCCCTGCTCCCAGGGGTGGGAGTGCAGCCTGCCCGTATTCTGGGCTCCGAGCCATCCCCGGGGGTCCTGGTGCCGGACCCACTGCTGCACAAAGGGAAAAATCCCGTCCCTGTGTGTGTGGGATTTTCCAGAGGGGGCTCCTGGCAGGGGTCCCTGACAGTGATCCCGCCTCAGGAAGCTCCGCCCTGGCCTGATCCCGATTTTGGGGCGGGCTGGGCACCAAGGATCAGCTCAGTGATGTTTCCAGTCAGGAGGAGCCTGGGGATCCTTTGGGATCAGCAGGATCCTTAGGGATCCAGAGGATGAAGCTGGCTGGCAGAGGAGCTGAGCTCGGAGCTGACGCCGGGTCCTGCCTTTGTGCTTGCGGGGACTGAGGAGAAATTTCCTTTTTTAACTCCTTAGTGTTTAATTCCATTGGAATCTGGAGGTTTTAACCTTTCTCCAGCCGCTGGGATCAGGGAGGAAGGTGCAGTAGGTCCTTCCTGCTCTCAGCATCCTCTGGATGCTTTGCCAGCAGCCCAAACCTCCTCCTCAGGGATAAACCCGGGGCCGGGAGGGGCTTTGTTTGTGGGGTGGGGAGTGCACGCCACAGGAAGCTCCTCAAAAATTCCTCACGGCTCCAGCACGAAGCCATTCAAGGTGTGTGTGGGGAAGGAGCAAAGGGACACTTTTTGAGCTCTGGGTCCACATCAGCCCCCTTGGCTCCCTCCCCGGGGCTGCGGATCGAGCGGCGATGCCGGAGGGTCAGAGCCCATCCCTGGCTGTGGCTGAGCTGGGAGGGGAAAACATTTCTCCCTCTGCTCATTCCGATCCTGGGGATCCTGTGCATGGTGGCTGAGCCCCCTCCCGCGTCCCCTGCCCACCTCCCCGTCCCCCCCCTCTGCCTCCTTCCCCCGTGCCCTCCGCAGCCCCGGTTCCCGCTCGCCCGGTGCCTCCTGACTGTAAAATGACGGACGTTTCCCTCGCTTCCAGGAATCTGCTCTTCCTGGAAGGTGAGTGGCTGCGTGCGCCCTGCCAGCGACGCAGACATGCACACGCAGCCCGGAATCCAGCGCTGTTTCCAAGGAGTTGGATGTGATAACACTCCAGGGTATCTCCAGCAAGGTACAATAAATGCGCCTCGAACGGGAGCGAGGGGCGGGAGGATCCGGAAATAACTCGGGCACGGCTCCGCTCGCTCTGTGTGTGTGGAGAAGGGATGCAGGGGCTGTGCTGGGCTCCGGGGGGCTCCGGGGGGCTGGGATTCCCTGTGCCAGCAGGAGGAGGGGGGGGAAGGACCTGGCCCCCCTGAGTGCAGGTCGGAACGAGGTGGGCTCAGGGCGCAGCTCTGAGACCCTGCAAGAGGGTCCGTCCTGCCCCACTCAGAGTGGGTTTGGCCCCAGGATGTGCCCTGAACTGACTCTGGAGAGGGATTTAAGGGGGTCTGGAATTCCCTGTGCCAGCAGGGAGGAGATGGGGGGAAAGGCCTGACCTCCCCTCTGAGCGTGGATTGGAGCGAGGTGGGCTCTGGACACAGCACCGAGACCCTACAAGAGGGTTGGTCTCACCCCCACACAGGGGGATTTGGGCTCAGGATGTGTCTGCAGAGCAGCCAGAGATCCCGAGCAGCTCCGGGAAGGGATTTAGGGGTGCTGGAATGCAGGGACTCATTGGCTCCAGGAAGGGATTTAGAGGTACTGGAATGCAGGGACTCATTCCCTCTGGGCATCATCAACCTCAGGCTCAGAGTCACTGGCAGCAGCTCTCTGGAGCATGGGGAGGGGAGAGGGAAGGGTGCTCCAAGTCTCTCCCACTGCCATCCCAGGAGGGAAGGAACCTTTAAATCCCGCCCCTGGGAGCTGAGGCCGCTGCTGGGTGTCCCGGGCTCTCCAGGGACACTTCCCAGGAGCGATTCCCATGCTCAGCGAGGCCGATGAGCTCAGCCTCCCAACAGTCACCAGACAATGGGACAAGCTGGGCTCGGGGAACACGGAGAGGAGAGTTTTCCAGCTGCCAGTGTTTAGAAATAACATTCCCAGCTGTGCTCAGGGAGCTGCTGCACTTTCCATCATGAAACTGCCGTTCCCGCAGCATCGCCCGGCTCCGGGGCTGCCGGGGGGGCTCCAGGGATTGCTGGGATTGCCGGAACAGACACTTGGTAGCCCCCGAAGGGGAAAAAGCGAGGGGATCCATGGACAGCTGTGTCAGGGAATTCGTGTGCTGGTGTGAGCGGGGAAGGGCCCATGTCCAAGTGGGGAGGGATCGGCTTCCCAGGGATGTGAGTGTCTGCTCGGGAATTGTCGTGGAGGGGGATCCCAGTGCCTGGTGAAGGGACAGGTCCTGGGGGTTGGTGCTTGGGAGGGGGGTGGTCTGGTCCCCCCTCGGATGGACACCTTGGCTCTGCCGTCGGCTCCGGGCTGTGGGGCTGGAGGGCTGGAATCCGAAATGCACCCAGCCTAATACCATGGGAGTAAATTCCTGCCCTCCAGCCCCTTCCCAAAGCCGAGGGGCCGGGCAGGGGGCTCAGCGGGGGGATTCCCACCGGCCACTGCTCACTCCTGTTTCCCTCCTCCCAAAGGCAGTGGGGATTCCTCGCTGGAGAAGGAGTTCACCTCGGCGATCGTGGGCCCCGCGGTGAGCACCCCCAACAGCCAGCACTCGTCCCCGAGCCGCTCCCTCAGCGGTGAGTATCCTGACCCGGCTGTTCCCGGTCCCTGCGCTCCGCCAGCAATTTTGACTTCCCGCTGTGACAGATTTCGCTCCGAGTCTGACTCTTTGTTTTCCAAGCGGAGGGGATAAACCCGGCTTTGGGCTCTGCTTGGAGCAGCTGCCTGGTCCCTGATCCCAGTCTCAGATCCCGGGCACTGATCCCAGGAACTGGCTGCTGCTGAGCTGGTTTTTTTTTTTTTTTTGTGGAAAAACCGATGTTGAGGGGTGGAAAAACCTCAGCCGGGGGTGGAGGATTCAGAGTCTTTCCTTGTGCTCCTGAGTTCCATCTGCACAAGAAGTGTGTTCCGTACTGTCGGGGATCGGCTCCGAGGGGCTGTGGAGCTGTGGGTTTCCTTGGAATGAGTTGTATTTTATATCCATCGGGATGGCAGTGTGGGAAACCAGGAGTTTCCTCTTGTGTGGGAGCCGGGGCGGGTCGGAGCAGCTCACAGAGCAGAACTTGGCCTCAGTGGGAATGAGGCTGTTGGGAAGTTATTTGTGTCACTGCCGTGGATTCAGAGAGGCCCTGGGATCCTTTGGATACACTGGGAATGCCACGGGGTGCTGGAACCAGCCCCCAGATGGGCTGTTGTGTCCCTGTCCAAGTGCCATGAGCTGAGCTGGTGACCCGACGGGGATCCAGAAATGGGATTAGTGTGGGGAGTGAAATTCTCCATCTCCTTCCCTACTCA
Organism: Empidonax traillii; assembly: GCF_003031625.1. Lineage (NCBI taxonomy): Eukaryota > Metazoa > Chordata > Aves > Passeriformes > Tyrannidae > Empidonax > Empidonax traillii. Next base: position 50,843 of record NW_020956885.1, read on the forward strand.
CTCTGGAATTCTCTGCTTTTCAGTAAAAATGAACAAAACTGCTGTTTGGGTTCTGTGTAGGAGCCCCCCCCTCTGGCGGGTCCCGTCTCCATCCCTCACACTCCCATTGCTCCCTCTGCCTTGCTCTCCTGGTATTCACAATCCAACAGTTGCTCCAGCTCTGGATGAACCCAGCCAGCCCCAAAACACCTGGCCCAGCTCTGATCTTTCCTCTCTCCCACTCCCAGCTGTCACTGCACATCACTTTTCCCTGGCAGAGGAACTCCCCGTCACTTATCCGGTGAGGTCGTGGCATTTGATGGTTGTTTTTCCTGAGCCAGGATAAAATAAACCCCAAGCACCACAATTTCAGGAGGATAATGCTCGGAATTAGCTCTGTTGCCATTTCTTACTCTTATTATTACTCGTTATTTATCTTACACTTGTGCTGTGGAGCATGTGGAAGCTCCTCGCAGAGATGAGGTCTTGGCGTTCCAAGGGGTAACGCGGCCCTTTTGCTCGCTGGGAAGCCAGAGGAATATTGAACACGTGGAAAATCCTGATCTCTTCCCCTTTAACAGCAGGACACGGGTGATGGCATTGCCTCTGATCTGACTTGACTTCACAGCTGGTTCATCCGGCGAGCGCCGTGCCCAGAGGAGCAGGAATATTATATAACCTGTTCTGCCGGCAGAGGCTTCTCCTGGACCCCACGTCGGATCTGAAAGGAGAATTACAGAACAATACTTGGCCTCTCTTCTGTACCCAGGAAAAAATTAGTCCCCGGGGGAATGGGCGAGGAGAAAAAAAAAAAAACCAAACAACAAAACCCAACCACAAACGTCAACTCGTCCCGGCAGCTCCGGCGCGGAGCGAGGAGCTTTTCACTCCGTGTTTGCGCACGGAGGCGGCTCCTGGTGCTCGCAGGGGAGCGTGGTGGCACCGGATAAAGTCCTGTTCCCCCCCGGGAATGCTCCAGCCACAGCCTCCTCCCATCCAGGGGCTCAGCACGCGGCCTGGAAGTGCCTGGGGGCACCAGGACCGGGGGGCGCGTTGCCCAGAGCCCCCCGGGGAAGCAGCATTGTCTGTGCTGTGAGGATCCAGGGAGGGAAGGAACCAGAGCCAGAATTCCTGGGCTCTTCACCCGGCAATAAACCTCAGGCAGTCTCGGATGAATCACTTCCATGCTGCTGCTCCTCGGTAATCCCCACTTGCAGGGCTGTACCTGGCTCCGGGGAAGAGCCCGAGTGCCGAGGGCGGGGGGCTGGCCTGGCTCCTCGGGGGTCCCACGGCACCGGGACCATCCTGCCGCACCATCTCCACTCTCCGGTGTTTGCACGCCCGCCTTGCCCGGTAAGCGACCCAGGGAAGGGTCTTCCCTGCCCCTGCCAATGCCAGAGTTTATCCAGACCCGCCCCAGCTTTTAAAGGAACCCCTGGATGGTTCCGTACCCGGGATGTTCCCGAGGTTTTCTCGAGTCCCCTCAGACGGTCCCGTGGGTGTCCCTGGGCTGTGGGTGAGAATCCACACTCTCACGAAGAGCTGGACCCCTCCAGGGGACACGTCAGCTCCAGATTTGGGATCCACTGGGAATTCTGTGGTTGTGCTCCGTCTCTCCGTTCTCCACGAGGCAGCTCGGACTCCGCCAGCTCCTGCCCTCCGGGAAGCCCCCTCTCCTTGGGAAGCCCCCTCTCCTTGAGCAGGCAACGCTCTGTCCCTCTAGCCCGGCGGTTCCCCTCTCCAGGGACTGGGAAGAGCCTCCTGCTTTAGAAGGAACCAATAAGAATCTGATCCTTAGAGGAATTCTGGAAATATTTAGCTGAAGCCTTGGGCTCAGTGCTTGTGGGTGACCTGGATTCCACTCTGCTCCATCATCCTCCTCCTCCAGCCTGCCAGGACCAGCACCACGGGAGCAGGTCGCTGGTGCCGCCGGCTGAAAAGCCTCCCCAGGGAATTCCCTCCTGCTCCCAGCTGCTGGTGTTGGCTTAAAACGGGAGGAAACTTCCCATTCTGATCATTTTGAGCCCGGATCTCCAGCCCGGTGTCTTTTCCCGAGGGTGTCTCAGCGGTTCTCCCTCAGGCAGGGGGTGCAGCTACATGGAGAGGTGGGACAACCACTTGGGTACCTGGCTGAGGGAAGAAGTGTGTGGGATCAGGGTGGACAAGTTCACTGGGAAGGAGGAGAGGGAGAGTTTCTCCCTGTCCTTCCCATCCCAGCTCCCTGGCAGCGCGGAGGGAGTGGGCTGGGGAGTGTTTGATTTGTGGCATTCCTCAGATCATTAGAGCAGTCGGGAATGTAGGTCAGGACTGGTGCGTCCCCTCCATCCTGGTGCTGCAGGAGGAGGGAAAGGTGGTGGTGGGGAGGGAAATCCAGGGGCTCTGCTGCAGTGGGGAGACCCCCCCGTGCTGCCCCTCCAGTGTCTGGAGGCAGGTTTTGGGTGTTCCCAGGCAGCACCTCCTGCTCCACTCCTTTTTCCTGACACTGGATGCCAAAGGTCAAGCTGTCAGTGAAGCCATGGCTGTCCTGGTGAGCCCGGGTTTCCTCACTGCCCAAGGAACTCATGCTCAGCTTCTTCTTCTGGAGCCTTTCTGGATTCCAGGACTTGCTATTTGGTGTCTTTGCTTGCCCTTGAATCCAGGGAGTTACATATCTTTTCCCTTGGGACGAGGAGTGAAGACCTCCAGGTGTAAAGACCTTGGATCCCTGTGTGGAATCTGTTCCCGAGGGGCCAGGGAGACACAGACTGATCACAAATAAATCACCGAGCCTGTCAGTGTTTCTTTCAGGAGTAATTCCCACCTGAACTCTGGGAATTCTGGGAGTTTTCCCCTGCCCTGACCCGTGCTGTCCCCTCTCCCTCCTCAGCCAACTCCATCAAGGTGGAGATGTACAGCGATGAGGAGTCCAGCCGGCTGATGTCGCAGGACGAGCGGATGCTGGAGAAGGAGGACAGCGTCATCGTGGAGGACTCGCTCTCGGAGCCCCTGGGCTACTGCGACGGGGCGGGCCCAGAGCCGCACTCTCCCGGGGGAATCCGCCTTCCCAACGGGAAGCTGAAGTGCGACATCTGCGGCATGGTTTGCATCGGCCCCAACGTGCTCATGGTGCACAAGCGCAGCCACACCGGTGAGGTTTGGGGCAGGGGGGGGCTCCAGGGGCCTGGGGGGGTGGGCTGGTGGCCACAAAAGCCGTGGGAGAGGGCTGGCAGGTCCAGGTGCTGACCCCACAGATTGAATTGTGGAATCCCATGAGGGTTTGAGTTGGGATGGACCTTAGAGATGGTCTCATTGCACCCTCTGCCACGGGCAGGCACACCTTCTGCTAAACTGGGTTGCTGCAAGCCCCGTCCAGCCTGGCCTTGGACACTTCCAGGGATGGGGCATCCTCTGGGAAATCCATTCCAGTGCCTCACCACCCTCACAGGGAGGAATTTCTTCCCAATATCCCACCTAACCCTCCTCTCTTTCACTGAGAGTGGTGGCCAGAAGGTGAGGGAAAGTGCAGGAAAGTGCCTGTGGCTGTTCTTTCCTCGTCCCTGTCCCCACTCCAGCAGCAGATCCATCCCTCCCCGGGTTGGGGCCACATCTGGATCACTTTGGTGGCTGACCCAGTGCTTTCCAACATGTGGACACCTGGGGAAGCTCCCGCTCTGCGGGGCTGTTGACTCTCAGCAGGAGTTTCACCCGCTGCTCTGGTTTTTCAGGAGAAAGGCCCTTCCACTGCAACCAGTGCGGAGCCTCCTTCACCCAGAAGGGAAACCTCCTGCGCCACATCAAGCTGCACTCGGGCGAGAAGCCCTTCAAATGTCCCTTCTGCAACTACGCCTGTCGCCGGCGGGACGCGCTCACCGGCCACCTCCGCACGCATTCCGGTGGGTCCCGAGGGCCAGGGGGGTGGGCTGGGGGCGGGAGCCAGGGAGAGAACACGGGAGGAGGATGCAAACCCAGGGATTTGGGCTGGAGAACCATTGAGGTTGGAAAGGACCTCCGAGACCGTCGAGTCCACCCTGTGCCCAATGCCCACCTTGTCCCCCAGCCCCGAGCACTGAGTGTCACGTCCAGGCCTTCCTTGGGCACCTCTGGGGATGGGAACCCCACCACCTCCCTGGAAGGTTCACAATCATCAGCCCTGAGCTCCCAAACAAACTTGCTCTCTCTCGGGCCGGTGTGGAGCTGAAGGCAGAGGACGTGTCAGAGTCAGGAACTTGCTGACCAGAGAGGTGCCCACAGGGCCGGTCCAGTTTCTTCCAGCTGATAAATGTTTTAATGATTTTATTGAGTTAAGACAGGTCCCACCCGTGGGTGTGGTGGAAACCAGCGCCAGGGGGTTGGTTCGTGTCATGTTTTGACATTGTCCTTTTTAAAGAGGACATTTGAGCTGCGGTTTCCACCTCCAGTTCCATGATGTAAGAGCTGGTGGGGCCGTGGAGGGGAGGGCAGGACGCTGTCTGGCACTATTTTCCCTGGATTTGGGCACCACTGGGGCCTTACAGCGCTCTCAGGTGTTTGGACACCTGCAGCTCCAGGATCTTTAGAGACTGCGTGGAAATGAGTGTCAGGGGCTTCCTCGGAGGAAGGAACCTGTCCCTGAAGAACCTGTAGGCATCAGGAGCCCCCAGACCTGCTCCATCCATGGGAGTTCATCCCCGGGTGTTCCCACTGCCAAGGGACAAAGCTACTTCTTTTGGTCCTTTGGAGTCCTTCAGTCAGGAGACACGGAAATGGGACAAACCCTCACATCATATCAAACAAAAATTAGGCTTTATGGGAGCTAATTACTAAGAAAATCCTTGATTTCAGAGGCGCTGCCCTGGCGGGTGGAAGCGGAGGGGGTTTGGTTCTCCCTCCCCACCCAGAGGCCTGAGCGTTCCCTGCGTCCCCACGAGGGACACCCGCCTTTCATCTCCACGGATGTGCTGCCCAAAAAAGTGAGGGATTAACATCCAGATCAAACGGGCTGCAATGCTCCGAAATAGATCAGAGGCTGCAGCCCCCAGCCGGCACTCCCCCGAGACCCCCGCCCTCCCTCCCGTCCCGTCCCCTCAGCCTGGGGCTGTCTGCCTGTGCAGGGCCACAAGAAAATTCTGCAGGGGCCCAGATTCTGGGGCTTAGGGTCAGCTCTGCGCTCTGTGAAGAACTTTTGGGTGAAGAACCTCAGGGATCCTAAACAGACCCACGGGAAGCATCTTGATGGCTTTGGGTGACAGATGGACTGATGGCCTCATCCCAGAGTCCTCTGGGGGTGGGATCCTGACGATTCTGTTTGTCATGGAAATCCATTCCAGCGCCTACCACCCCCACAGGGAAGAATTTCTTCCCTACATCCCACCTACCCCTGCCCTCTGTCAGTGGGAAGCCATTCCCTCCCTTGTCCTGCTGCTCCACGCTCTTTTATTATCCCTAGGAAATGCCTCTGGGGTATCCATGGGGAGTCCTCTGGTGTGGAAAACCAACCCCAATCCCATCAGGGGAGCTTGGGGAAGCACACTTGTTTTGGAGTAACAAATCTGAGCCATTTGAGGGAATGTTTAAACTTTAAAAGCTCCTCGAATGATAGGGATTAATGAGAATAATGGAATTTGGAGTCGAGTCGCTCGCATCCGAATTGCTGGCTTTGAGGAATCGACTCCTGGGGCACATTTTTGTGCTGGTGCTTGGAGGCCGGGGCCCTCCTCGCCTCCCTTGGGATGGAGGAAACCCGTGTTCAGCTGCCCTGAGACAATGCTGGTGCCCAGGGCGGGATTTGCACTTGTCATCAGTTCCTCTGGATTGATTTCCAACCCGGAGCTCCAGTGGGGAAATCCAGGGCTGCTCCTGGACTCCCAGATCCCCCAGGCCAGGGCAGTGTGTGGCCATTGGGGTCCCCCTGCCCAACGTGGGGGTTTGGGACAGGATCTGGCTCCTGGGGGGGTGCTGATCCCACTTTCCACGCGGATCCAGGTGTTGGAGGGTGAGTGTGGATTCACCGACAGCCCCAGCACGTGGCTTTAAAAAATCCCTTTAAAGGTTAAACCACAAGCTGCCCAAAACAACCCCCAAATAGCCCATAAATCTGACAGGAACAGCACATCCCTCCCTCCCTGAGCTCTGTGCTCTGCCCTGGGGTGTCCAGCTTTTTCGGGGAGGTGACATCCCGTGGGACTGATGGCTCTGGGGGTGAGGGTCCCTGCCTTGCTGGGTTGCTCCCTGATGACCAGTTCCTTTTCTCCCTCACTGACCTATTCCTGTTCTTTTTCTCCCCCACTGACCAGTTTCTGATGCTTTTTCCCCCCCAGTGACCAATTCCTGCCAATTTTCTCCCCATTGACCGGCTCCTGCTGCTTTTCTCCCCCACTGACCAATCCCTGCCAGTTTTCTCCCCCACTGATCGATTTTTGCCTTTTTTCTCCCCTGTCAATCGATTCCCACGGCTCTTCCCCCCGCCTTGACCAGCTCCTCCCGTTTTTCCCCCCCATTCAGCAATTCCCGTTGCTTTTCTCCCGTCTGACCCGATTCCTGCTGCTTTCCTCCCCACCGTGAGTCGCATCCAGCCCCTCCCCGGTCCCTCCAGCGAGGGCACCATCCCCGTGCTCACATCCGGGCTCTTCTTTTCCTCATCCAGTCTCCTCCCCCACCGTCGGCAAACCCTACAAGTGCAACTACTGCGGCCGGAGCTACAAACAGCAGAGCACGTTGGAGGAGCACAAGGAGCGCTGCCACAGTTACCTCCAGAGCCTCAATCCCGAGCCACAGGCGCTGCCCGGCCAGCAAGGTCAGTGCCAGGGGGGTCCCGGAGCCCCAGCGCCCCCCTGGATCCGGGGAGGCTGTGAGGGGTCTCCTGGCAGGGTGGGAAATGGGAGTGTGGGGTCAGTTCCCAGCCCCCAGCTGACGCGGTTGGGTTTTGGGGACGGGGTTGAGTTTTGGGGAGGTCTTTCCCAAGGAAAGGGGGTGCTGTGGGGGGGGAGTAGTGCCCCCAGCGGGCTCCGTGCCCCCGATTGGGGCGGAAGGTGCGATGAGCCTGTGCTGGGCGATGCCACGAACCTGCCAGTGCAGTGTGACCTCCCGGACTCTTCCCCGGCTTCCTCTGGATCCCAAAGCCCCGAACCCAAACACTCCCCAGCCCCTATTTCCAGTGCAAGAACTACCAGGAGTGTTTTCCCTAAGCTGTGGTGCCATCAGCTGGGATTTACCCCTGCGGGCCAGTGTCCCAGCAGGCACGTGTGGCTCGGGAGCTCCTCGGGAGTTGCAGGCGTGCAGAATTCCCTGGCAAAGAGCCAGAACTGGGGCCTTTCCGGCTCCTCAGCCTCCTGGAGTCGGACACGGAGCCTCTGGAGCTCACAGGGAGGTTCCCAGTGCTCAGGGCCAGGTTCCCCGGGGATGTGGGAGCTGCCCTCGCCCGCAGAGCGCGGGGTCTGTCTCGCCGGGGTCGGGAACCGGCAGGAGAACTCGAGGGCACTTCGATCCGTTGAAGCAGCTCCTCTTCCCAAAGTGGCAGGAGCGGGCCCGGCTGGACGGAGGAGGGATGCGGACCGGCTGCCGGCGCTCCCCTGCGACCGACCACCGACGGGGTAAGCTCAGGGTCCGGCAGCCGGTCCGTAGGTCCGTCCCAGCTGGCAGAGGGCAGGAGCGGCGTGTCCGGAGCGCTGCCCGCGGCGTCTCCGGCCTGGGTGGCAGCGTGCCTGTCCCGTCCCGCCTCGCCGGCTGATCCGGGCTTCTCCCTTCTCTCCCCAGGTGAGGAGATGCGGGACCTGGAGATCGTGCCCGACTCCCTGCTCCACCCCTCGGCCGAGCGGCCGACCTTCATCGACCGCCTGACCAACAGCTTCACCAAACGGAAACGCTCCACGCCGCAGAAATTCGTGGGTAAGGGGACGTGCTCCCGCCGGGAACGGGGAGCCCCCAGACACCAGCCCTGTCAGGCGCCCCCCGGGAGCTGAGACCCACTCCTTGGGCTGTGGGGGGGTCTGCTCAGGGCCTCCGCTCTGGGATGGGATCGGTGTCGGACACAGTGCTGGGAAGGGAAAGGAAGGGATGTGAGGGGGTGTGGGTGGTCATCCCAACACCAAACCTGCCTGTCCCAACACTCTAATATGGGGGAGGGGGAGTGTATCCCAAATACAACCCCGCCCGTTCCGACGCCGCTCTCCTCCCGCAGGGGAGAAGCAGATGCGCTTTGCCCTCTCCGAGCTCCCCTTCGACGTGAACTCCAGCTTCGAGAAGGACGTGGAGGTGGTCTCAGCCCACCACCCCCTCGACGCCTCCTACGGCGGCCCCCTGTCCCTGCTGGGGGGGGAGCACCTGCGCTCGCTCCGCCTGCCCCCCACAAACTGCATCTCTGAGGTCACCCCCGTCATCAGCTCCGTCTACACGCAGATCCAGGCGCTGCCGGCACGGCTGGAGCTGCCGGGGGGCCGGGAGGCGGCCGAGGGCCACGAGGAGGTGCCCGACGGGGTGTCGGTGGTGTTCCGGGCCCGGGAGCCCAGCGGGTCTCCCTCCAACGGCTGCCAGGACTCCACGGACACGGAGAGCATCCACGAGGAGCGGAGCTCGCAGCTGGCGCCCGGGAGCAGCCGGCACAGCCCAGCCTATGCCAAAGAGGAGCCCAAGGGGCCGGAGGGACCCCCGGGCACCCGGTGCACCCCCAGCTCCGCCAAAGAATCCCTGCGGGTGCTCAACGAGGACGGAGAGCAGCTCCGGGCCTTCAAGTGCGAGCACTGCCGGATCCTCTTCCTGGACCACGTCATGTTCACCATCCACATGGGCTGCCACGGCTTCAGAGACCCTTTCGAGTGCAACATCTGTGGCTACCACAGCCAGGACCGGTACGAGTTCTCCTCCCACATCGTGCGGGGCGAGCACAAAATCGGCTGAACCCCCTCCGGGCCCCCCCCCACGCCCAGCCCACCCCCCTCCTCCATTCTCCCCCCTGTCTCTAGCGCAGCCCCTCCATCCCTAGGGCATGGAACTGTTGGTTTTTCTTTTATACTCCTTTGCACTGACTTTGGCTACAAAAAGTATTTAAAAAAAAATTTTTTTCAATAATTAAAAAAAAAAAAAACACAAAAACAAACCACAAACCAACCGGCCCCGCCGAGGGGGAGCCCTTAATCTGCCTTTTTATAAACGGAGTTATTTAAATATTGAATATTAATGGACTTTTTTGTGCTCTCCCCCCACCTCCCAAGCCTCTCTCCATTATTTATTAAGCTTTTGAGTTTCCCTTTTTATAACTGTCGGGTTTTTTACCCAAAGAAAGTCTCACTTGAGCTTTTGAGACTGTTCCCCCCTGTCCTGCCCCGTCGGCTCCTCTCTGAGCCCATTCCTTGGTGCGAGCCCAGCATTGCCCGTCCCCATCCCCGGGCAAACTGAACCTCAAATTAGGTGCTAAACCCCCACGGGACCCCCCCAGTCCCAGCCTGACCCTCCCCAGCCCGGCGGGAGCCGCTGCATCCCGAGCTTTGTCTGGGAAACCCCTGGAGTGGGATGTGGGGACTCCCAGGCACCTTCCCAGCTCCCCTCTCGTGGAGTTCGGAGCCCCCTGACCCCACGTGGGGGCAATGGGGGTCCATGTCCTCCAAAAAAAGAAGGATGAGCATCCGGAGGCAGATCCATCCTGTTCCTGGGGTCTCCTCCTTCTCCTCTTCCTCGGCACAGGCCGGAATCTGCTGCAGGGCAGGACCCCCCCGGGGGACCCCAGATCCGGCAGGATCCCCCCGGTGGACCCCAGGTCCGGCCCCCCCTCGCTCCCCCCAGCACTCCCGGGGGTCAGTGGGGTCTCCGTGCTCTCCTGGTGCTCCAGTTCCTGCTTGGAGCAGCCGGAAGCCGGAGCTTCCCCGGACCCCCAGGTTTGGGACCGATGCCCCCAGCACATCCCTCTTCCCCCTGGGATGATCCCAGGGGAATTGCCGGGATCCAGGCGGATTCCAGGGGTGAATTCCATTCCCGATTAGGGGTTCCCAGTCCCATGGCTGGGGGTCTGGATGGGAGAAGGGGCCCCTCTGGGATGGGAGAAGGGATTCGGCAGGGCCAGGGCAGCAGCGAGAACCAAAAATCCCAGGCTCAGCCCCCGCCCCTCAGAGCTGGGGGACCCCCAACCGCAGCCCCCCTGCCCATGGGGACCCCCGGCTGCAGCCCCCCTCCCCTTGGTGCTGAGAGCCCCCCAGCCCATCCCCCCGGCCCAGGATGCATAAAAGGCCCCTCGGGGCACCCCCGAGGGCGAAACCAAAGCTGTTCCTTTGTACGGACACGCACACACCTCAGCGGCGGCCGCGCCCGCTGCCCCTCCCGCCTCTCTTTGGGAGATTATCCCATTTTTGGGGATTTTATCCCTCCTTTTCCCCCTCCTTTTTGCTCTCCGTGACGGCCTCTGGTGGCGAGGGGAGGTGGGGGACGGCTGAAGGAGGGGGGGTCACCCCATTCCCAGCCGCCCGTAACGGGGTGCCCACGGCACCCCTCTCACCCCCCAGCGCCCAAACCAACCCAAAAAAGGGGTTTTTTAATCCAAATCGAAGCTCTGCCGTTTCCAGCCCCTCTTGGGTTGGTCGGTTGTGTTTTTTTTTCCCCCCTTTCCGTTTTCTTTTTTTTCCCTGTCGGAGTCTGAAACGAAACTGTAGGAATTTTGTAAAACCTCCAGGTCGCTTTATCCCTGTAAATATCTATTTTTTAATCCGATGGATGAAGAACAAACGAGGATGTGCAATACCCCGCCTCCCCCCCCGGAGTTTTTTGGTTGTCTCTCGTTAATGGATTCGCTGTTGTCTTTGCTTTGCCCTTTTTTGTGAGGTTTTGACTCGCTTTTGGACACCCCCTGTCCCCCACCCCCCTCCGTCTCCCCGCCCCCAGGAGCTTTTGTATCTGTAAAATATTGTAATTAATGATTTGTGTAACGAGATCTACTGTAAGTTTTGTACTGTACTGGCTGAGGGTCTGTTATAAATAAACCGGAGTAATTTAATGCCCCCCCCGGTTCCCTGATGTGGGGGGGTCGGGGGGGACCCCACAGGGGTTTGGGTGCTCAAAGGACACTGGGGAC
>NW_020956885.1:63522-70054 GCF_003031625.1 Empidonax traillii
TTTATAGGGTGTGGGGGCTTGGGTGGGCTCGGGGCAGTCCCGGGGCTCACCCTCAGCCCTTCCCTCGGGCAGACGAAGAAGAGGAGGAACAACGGGCGGGCCAAGAAGGGCCGTGGGCACGTGCAGCCCATCCGCTGCACCAACTGCGCCCGCTGCGTCCCCAAGGACAAGGCCATCAAGAAGTTCGTCATCAGGAACATCGTGGAGGCTGCAGCCGTCAGGGACATCTCGGAGGCCAGTGTGTTCGACTGTGAGTTGGGGGGGCCTCTGCCCCTCCTAAAACCAGCCCACCTTGCTGCCTCTGCCACCCCCAAAACAGCTCATCTTGGTCCCCCTGCCCTCTTTACCTGAGCACACCTTGCCTAGGGCAGGGCTGTCACCCCAAAACCAGCCCACCCCCCCGCTCCATCACCCCAAAACCAGCCCACCCTGCTTCCTCCACACACCCTGCCTGGGGGGGGGGCTCAGGACCGTGCCCTGGGGGGCTCAGGTCCTCACCCCCCCCCTTCCTCCAGCCTACGTGCTGCCCAAGCTGTACGTGAAGCTGCACTACTGCGTGAGCTGCGCCATCCACAGCAAGGTGGTCCGGAACCGCTCCCGGGAGGCCCGCAAGGACCGGACACCCCCTCCCCGCTTCCGCCCCGCCGTGCGTATGGGGGGGTTGGGAGGGCCTGGGGGGGCCTCTGGGTCTGTGCCCCCCCAGGGCCACTCATGCTGATCTCTCTCCACAGGGCGCAGCCCCCCGGCCACCCCCCAAGCCCATGTGAGGAGACTCTGCCCAGATGTGGCCCTGGGATCCCCAAGCTCAGACTCAATAAAGGGTCCTGCTCCGGCTCCTCCCGACTCTGTGTTTTTTGGGGGGGCTCTGGGAATTGGTGGGGGGATGGGAGGCGTTTGGGCCTTCCTGAGAGCATCCCACATCCCTTCTTATGGGGGTGTCATGGGCTAACCCCCTGTGGGGAGGTGGGAGCTGCTCTAAGTCTGGCTCTGTGTTTTTTGGGGGTCTGGGGAATGGAGGGAGGGGGCTTGGGGGCTTCCAGAGGGGCTCCCAGGCCCCATTCTCATAGGGGAACCCTGGGGTCACCCCATTTTGGGGGGGGGAATTGCTGCCCACCCCGTAGACCCTCCCTTAAGGGGGTCTCTGTCCCTTGGTGTTGCCCAGATGTGTTTGGGGACACCCCCCCTGGGGTGGGTGAGGGGGGACAACCCCTGCCTGCATGAGGCACACTGGGGGAGCTGCCCCTGAACTGTGGCCCCAAATGTGGGGAGGGGGGCTTTGGGGGCTCCAAATCCTGCCTAGGGCCTGGATCTGCTCTGAGATGGGGGGGGGGTTGGTTTGACACCCCCACCTGCCCCCCCAGAAGGCCAGGCCCCCCTCCCCGTGTTCTAGGGGTGTCCCGTGGGGGCCAGGCTGTGCCCGGGGTGGTGTGAGTGGAGTTGGAGGCACAGGGGGGGCGGCGGAGGGGTCAGACTTTGCCCCGGGACCGGGGGGTGGGTGGGCACGGGAGCTTCACCTGAGCGGGCGGGGGGCTGGGACGGGGCCGGCCCCGGCTGTGCCCGGCGTGGATTTGGGCGGGCCGAGGGCTCCGGTGCCGCCGCCTCGGGCGGGACGGGCGGGTCCCGGGAGGGGCGGGGAGCGGAGCAGGGCCCCCCCCACGCCCCCGCCCCGCCGCTGCCCCGCCCGTCCCAGCCCGTTCCCGGCCCGGCCCGCCCCGGCGGCCCCGCGCCAGGTGCATTCCCCCCGCCGCGCCCGGGCACGCGCCGCCGGGCCCGCGGAGAGGAGCTGCGATGGACCCGGACCGGCCCCGGGACCGGCCCCGGCACTGGGACCGGCCCCGGGCGCTGCTGCTGCTCCTGGTGCTGCTGCTCCGCGCCCCCGCGCCGGGCTCCGCGCAGGCAGGTGAGCACCGCCACCGGGGAGCCGCGGCGGGATCGGGCACCGGGGGACAACCGGGGGCTGCCAGAGGGCTCTGCGAGTCCCGGGACGGGCGCAGGGACCGGGAGAGTTCGGGGGTCCCGGCGGTCCCGGCGTCCGCGATTCCGCCGGTGCCGGATCCCGACAATTCCCGCGGCCCCTTCTCTCGAGGTGGCGTCCCGGGATCCCTTGTCCCGGGGGGACCCCCATGGCCCCGGGGGGACGTGGACCGCCAAAGCCCCCCCGGGTTGCGGCTCTGGCGGTGCCGGGGCTCGGTTCCCCCTTGCCGGGGGTCGGTCCCGGGCTCGGGGCCCCCCCGGGTAGAGGCACCTGTGCTCCCCGCAGCTGCCCGGGCTAATTTTAGGCTGCGGGGCCGGGACCAGCCGATACCTCCGGGATCCGGCTGGGACAGGGCGGGACCCCCGAGGGGGAAGATCCCTCAAGGAGGGGACCCCGTCCCTGCTCACTTCGGCCCCCCCGCACCCTCCGCACCTCGGAAGTGCCGGATCCGCCCGGGAGTTGTTTTTCAGTCCCCAAAGGATAAACACCGAGGGCTGGACGCGCAGGTGGGGCCGGCGCGTCACCCCCGCAGGCCGGGGGGTGCCCTGGTGGGGGGGGCGTGTGGGGGTCGCACCCGGCCCCTCGGTGTCCCCGATGCTCCATGTGCCACCGGCGACGCCTCGGGGGTGCCACCCACGGGGTCCGGATCACACGGGGGGATCCCACCCGAGAGGGAACAGTGGGGGGCCCGGGAGCACCACGGGGAGTGGGACCTGCGCTGCTCCCCCCAAACCCTCGTCCCCATCCTCTCTCAGAGCCCCCTTTGTTTGGGGCCGGGCCCGGCGCACACAGACCCCTTTGTGCCGCCGCCGGCGGGGCCGAGGGCAGGAGGTCGGGGCTGGGCCCCCCCCGCCCGGGTCCCCCCGGTGCTATTCCTGGCAGCGGGGGCCGGGGGGCCGCAGTGGCACGCGGCTGATAGCGGGGACGTGCCGGAGCTGCCAGAGAGGCACCGCGCTGATAACGCCCGGCCGCGACGCCGCCGCGGCGCCCGGGGGGGGCCCGGCCTCGCCCCCCACAGCTCCCTGGGCAGGTGCACCCCGGGAGTCGGGTACCGGCAGCCCCTCGTGCCCGGGGGGGTCACGGTCGGACTGGTTGAGCAGCCGTTAATGATTCACCACGTTGCCCAAACACACTGAGCGTTCCCGGCCACGAGGGTCCAGGGTGGGGCTGGATCCTGCCCCCTCAGCATCCTGGAGAACCCCCAAGCAGATCCCAGAGGATCCAAGCAGGCCCCTCCGCCACCCCCCGTGTTTCACGGGGGGGCCCTGCTCCCCCAGCCCCCACTTTGGGCCCCGCTGTGCCCATCCCCGGGGCGTCGAGGCTGGGGGCCGCGCTCGACACAGCTGGGACCTTTTTATAGCCCCTTTCTCTATTAAAATAGCTCTGGCCGGGGCGGGGGGAGCGCCGGGAGGGGGGTGCTGCAGGCCCCGCGCCCCTTCCCGTTCATGCACCGAGCTGCCCGTTCTCTGCAGCCGCCCCCGGAGGGGTCTCGGGGCCGGACAAAGCTGCCTTTTACCCACCGCAGCCCCCCCGCGCCGGGGCCCTGAGTCACGTCTGCTGGGCCGGGGGGGGGGCTCGCACCCCTCTGTGCCCCGGGGGTACCGGTTTCGGGGGGCTCAGCCTCCCCCCCGTCCGCCCGCCACAATCGCCGCTTTGTGCGGTGGCGGGGAGGGGGCGCGTCCTTCCCCGCGCACAAAGGGGGCCCTGTGCGCCCACGCGGGGGGGGGACGGAGCCCTTCACCCCGGGGGGACCCACCGCCCCCTGCACTCGGGGGTGTCCGGGGGGCTCCCGAGTCGGGGCGGGTGGGTCGGGCCGGGCCGGGCCGGGGACGAAGTCCGGGCGGGGTGTGCCGGGCGTGGGGGAGCCGTGCCCGCGGCACCCGCCTTGCGCAACCCTTGCCCGGCCGGTTCGGGCACCGCGCAGGGGTGGGGAGGGGAGGGTGGGGGAGCACCCGTCACCCCCCCCCCCGGGCACTGCCACCCCCACGGCAGGGACAGAGCTGGGGCAGGGCTTTGGGAGGAACAGGGGCACTACCGTGGCCAGCATGGGGGGGACACCATGGAGGGGACAGGGACCCCACGGGGGCACCACTATGGCCAGGACACACCATGGAGGGGACAGGGACCCCACGGGGGACGTGGCTGTGGCCATGGAGCGGCCCCAGGGGCGCCGTGGTGGCAGTGGGGACAGGGTGCTGTGCCCGCAGTGTGCGCGGGGACCCTGAACGGGCTGAGCGTGACGGGGGACGCGCAGCACCAGTACCAGACGCTGCACAAGATGTACAACAACTGCGAGATCGTGATGGGCAACCTGGAGATCGTCCTCATCGACCACACGCAGGACCTGTCCTTCCTCCAGGTGAGCTGGGGGGAGTTGGGGGGACACGAGGGGTTATTGCACCCGCCAAGCTGACCCCCCCGTGCCCACAGACCATCCGGGAGGTGACGGGCTACATCCTGATCGCCATGAACGTCTTCGCGTCGCTGCCGCTGCAGAACCTGCGCGTCATCCGCGGCACCCAGTTCTACGAGGAGAAGTTCGCGCTCTTCGTGCTGCTCAACTACAACCCCAACACCACCCACGCCCTGCGCCACCTCGGCCTCAACCAGCTCACAGGTGGGACCCCCCAGGGACCCTGCCTAGAGCGGTGCCAGCCCCCCAAGGTCTCCATCCCAGACTGGTGCCACCCCCCTCTGGGTGCCATGCTGTCCCCACATTGGTCCCCATCCCAGTGTGACAGTGTCCCCATCCTGGTCCCCATCCCAGAGTGTTTCTGTCCCCATGTACAGTTGTGCCACCCCTCTGTGCCCCCAATGGTCCCTGTTATGGGGCAGTGGCACTGCCCCCGTGCCCCCCGTGCTGTCCCCAGTACAGGGTGACAGTGTCCCCCGGAGTGGGGCTGACCCCCATGGGTGCCATTCCCTGTGCCAGCCGTGGTGCTGGGCAGGTCTGGTGGGGTCTGTGCCCCCATCACACCCCAGGCCACGCCCTGTCCCCCCCCAGAGATCCTGTCTGGAGGCGTCTACATCGAGAAGAACGCGCAGCTGTGCCACGTGGACACGGTGGAGTGGAGGGACATCATGCGGGACCCCCGCCAGGAGCCCATCGTGAGGGACAACGGCAAGGCCTGTGCGTGGGGAGGTTCAGGGGGGCTGGGGTGGGGACCCCCCGGCTTTAGGGGTAACCCCGGTGCGCTGTCCCGCAGGCGCCCCATGCCACGAGAGCTGCGGCGGGCACTGCTGGGGGCCCGGCCCCGAGGACTGCCAGAAACGTGGGTATTGGGGGCTGCGGGGGGCTGAGGGGGCTGGGCTGGACCCCCTCCCCTCCTGCTGACCTCCCCCTCCCCGCAGTGACCAAGACCATCTGTGCCCCCCAGTGCAACGGGCGCTGCTTCGGGCGGGCGCCCAACGAGTGCTGCCACGAGGAGTGTGCGGGGGGCTGCACCGGCCCCCTCCGCACCCACTGCTTCGTACGTGCCCCCGTTCCCTAGGGGTGGGGTGGGGTGGGAGCCTTCGCCTGTCTGTGTGATGCCATCCCTGTGTCCGTCCATCCGTGTCCCCCCTCCCTGTGCCCCCATCCATCCCGTGTCCGTCCGTCCGTCCATCCGTGTGTCCGTCCCGCAGGCCTGCCGGCACTTCAACGACAGCGGGGAGTGTGTCCCGCTGTGCCCCCAGCCCCTCATCTACAACAAGCTGACCTTCCAGCTGGAGCCCAACCCCGACACCAAGTACCAGTACGGGGGCGTCTGCGTCCGGGAGTGCCCCCGTGAGTCGGGATTTGGGGGCCCCGGGGGAGCCAGGGGGGACTGCAGGGGCGGGGGGGCCGGGCTGTGACCGCGAGGGTCTCCCCACAGACAACTTCGTGGTGGACCAGAGCTCCTGCGTCCGCGCCTGCCCCAACGACAAGATGGAAGTGGAGAAGAACGGGTTGAAGATGTGCGAGCCCTGTGGGGGGCTGTGCCCCAAGGGTACGGGGCTGGGGGGGCCCGAGGGGGCCGGGGGCTGCGGGACCACCCCTCACCCTCCCTGCATCCCACAGCCTGCGAGGGCACCGGCGCCGGCAGCAAGTACCAGACCGTGGACTCGAGCAACATCGACACCTTCATCAACTGCACCAAGATCCTGGGCAACCTGGACTTCCTCATCACGGGCCTGGAGGGGTGAGGGACAGGGCCTGGGGGGCCAGGGGGTGTGCAGCCCCCCAGCCTGGCTGACAGCTCTGGCACCACAGGGATCCCTGGCGCAACATCTCGGCGCTGGACCCCGAGAAGCTGAACGTGTTCCGGACGGTGCGGGAGATCACGGGTAAGCAGCGGGGCTGGGGGACACTGGGACCACCCCTGGGACACCCTGGGGCCCCCCGGGGCCACTTTGACACCCCCTTTCCCTGCCCCAGGGTACCTGAACATCCAGTCCTGGCCCAAGCACATGCAGAACTTCAGCGTCTTCTCCAACCTGGAGACCATCGGCGGACGGAGCCTCTACAAGTGAGGACCCCCTTCCCTGCATGTCCTGCATCCCCCCTCAGCCCTAAACCCTGCATCCCCCTCTGGGAAG
>NW_020956885.1:70763-73628 GCF_003031625.1 Empidonax traillii
GGCTCCTGGAGCCCCCCCCTCAGGGACCCCCCGCCCTGACCCCCCCTCCCCGCAGCCGGGGCTTCTCTCTGCTGATCATGAAGAACGAGAACGTGACGTCGCTGGGGCTGCGGTCGCTGCGGGAGGTGAGCGCGGGCCGCGTGTACATCACCGAGAACCGGCGGCTCTGCTTCCTGCACACGGTGCACTGGGCAGCGCTCAGCCGCTCCCGCGCCGACCTCGACATCCGCAACAACAGACCCCGCAGCAAGTGCCGTGCGTGGGCTGGGCTGGGCTGGGCAGGGGATGTGGGACCCCCCGGGACCCCGCGGGCACCCCACGCTCAGCCCCCTCTCCCTCTGGGGTGCCTCGCTCTGCTGAGCCCCCCCCCCAGAGGGGTGTTGGGACCCACAGAGCCTGCTCTGAGCCCCCTGTTTCTCCCCACAGAGCAAGAGGGGAAGGTGTGTGACCCGCTGTGCTCGGCCGAGGGCTGTTGGGGGCCCGGCCCCGGGCAGTGCCTGTCCTGCCGCCACTACAGCCGGCGCGGGGTCTGCGTGCCCACCTGCCACTTCACCCACGGGTCAGGGGGCACGGGGGGCTGGGGGGCGGCTGGGCATGCGAGGGCACCGGGCTGGGGTCATGGGGTGGGCACCAGAGGGGGATCAGCCTCAGGGTGGGCACAGGGTGGGAGGGACCCCGGAGTGGGCAGCAGGGTCAGCACCGGGCTGGGATGGGCATGGGGGAGGTTTACCAGGGTGAGATGGGCACTGGGGGTGGGCTCCCAGGGTGGGATGTGAACTGGGATGGACCCCAGCATGGGACAGACACTGGCAGGGGCTCCCTGGGTGGGCGGATGCCGGGTGGGCTGCTGACCCTGCCCTGTGCCCGCAGGGAGGTACGGGAGTTCTCCCAGGACGGCGAGTGCTTCGAGTGCCACCCCGAGTGCGAGCGCATCGAGGGCGGCATCACCTGCAACGGCTCGGTACGGCCCGGCCGGGGCACCCACAGGGACCCCGCTGACACCCCCGGGGTGCTCACACCGTGTCCCCCCCAGGGCGCCGACACCTGCACCCGCTGTGCCCACTATCGCGACGGGCCCCACTGTGTGGAGCGATGTCCCGACGGCGTCCTGGGCGAGCGCGGCCCCATCTACAAGTTCCCCGACGGCAGTCGCGAGTGCCGGCCCTGCCACGAGAACTGTACCCGCGGGTGCGCGGGGTGGGGGGCGCGGAGGGGGGCTGGGACCCCCCAGGGGTCGGGTGGGGGGCCCAGGACCCCCTGCCTGGCCAGAGGGGGTCCCGCCCCGGCTCAGCCCTGTCCCCATCTCGGCAGGTGCCTGGGGCCGCTGCTGCGGGACTGCCTGGGGGACGCCCTGCCCGTGTCCAGGTATTGTGGGCGGGGGGCTGTGGGGACCCCCGGGGGGCCACCGGGCCATTGCCTGCCTTGCCGTGCTGGGCCTGCCCTGCCCTGCCCTGCCCTGCCCTGCCCTGCCCATCCGGGGGGACCGTGCCGGGAGCTGAGCCCCGGGAGCTGAGCCCCGGCCTCCTCCCGTGGCCAGGAAGACGCCGACGCTGATCGCGGTGATGGTGGTCGGGGGGCTCTTCCTCTCCTGCTCCATCGTCCTCCTCGCGCTGCTCTACTGGCGGGGAAAGAAGATCCAGAAGAAACGGGCGATGCGGCGCTACCTGGAGAGGGGAGAGGTGGGCTGGGGGATCCTGCTCCTTGGGGGGCCACAGTGGAGCTGGGGGGGAGCCCTGAGGCTGCGGGGAGGGGGCTCAGCAGGTGGGAAGGGTGTGGGGCCCATCCTTGGCTGTTCCTATCTCCGTGCCTGTCTGTAGCCGTTGCTGTTCTTCTCCAGCCCCAGTCCTGTCCATCTCCATCCACCTGTATCCGAGATCTCCATCTCTGTTTCCATCCCAGTCACTCTCTATCCTCACCCTGCTCCATCCCCATCTCTCCCCCGGCAGAGCTTGGAGCCGCTGGATCCCAGTGAAAAGGCCAACAAGGTGCTGGCCCGAATCTTCAAGGAGACGGAGCTGAAGCGGCTGAAGGTTCTGGGCTCTGGCGTCTTTGGCACCGTGCACAAGGTGAGGGGGAGGCTCCATGTGAGCCAGGGCCGTACACGGCACCCACCGGGACATCCCGTCCCATCCCACCCCATTCCACCCCATTCCACCCCATTCCACCCCACCCCATCCCATCCCATCCCATCCCATCCCACCCCATTCCATCCCACCCCCCCCATGCCATCAGGGCATCTGGATCCCAGATGGGGACTCCATCAAGATCCCAGTGAGCATCAAGGTGATCCAGGACTGGAGTGGGCAGCAGTCCTTCCACGCTGTCACCGACGTGAGTCCGGGAGGGGCCGGGGGTGTTCCCGGGGGAGCCCCCGTGGGCAGGGGGGGCCGGGCCGTGGCTCACACTGTGCCCCCCAGCACATGCTGGCCATCGGCAGCCTGGACCACTCGTACATCGTGCGGCTGCTGGGGATCTGCCCCGGGCCGCAGCTCCAGCTGGTGACGCAGCTCCTGCCCCTCGGCTCCGTCCTGGAGTACGTGCGCAAGAACCGCGACTCCATCAGCCCCCAGCTGCTGCTCAACTGGTGCGTCCAGGTGGCCAAGGTGAGTCCCTGCGGGGGGGTGGGGTTGTCCCGGTCCCCCTCGGTGCCGCTGGACCCCCGGTGTGTCCCCCCTCCCAGGGCATGTACTACCTGGAGGAGCACCGCATGGTGCACCGCAACCTGGCCGCCCGCAACGTGCTGCTCAAGTCGCCCAGCCAGGTGCAGGTGGCCGATTTCGGCATCGCCGACCTGCTCTACCCTGATGACAAGAAGTATTTCTACAACGAGGTCAAGGTGGGGCCTGGCAGGGACCCCCCCCCGTT
>NW_020956886.1:0-2952 GCF_003031625.1 Empidonax traillii
CTCTGCCCCTGCTCCAGCCCCTCCATGTCCTTCCTGACCTGAGGGCCCAGAGCTGGACACAGCACTCCAGGGTGGCCTCCCCAGCGCTGAGTGCAGGCCAAGAATCCCTTCCCTGCTCCTGCTGCCACACCATTCCTGAGCCAGGCCAGGAGCCCTTGGCCCTCCTGGCCCCCTGGGCACACTCTGGCTCCTGTTCAGCTCCTGTCCCTCCACACTCCCAGCTCCCTTCCTGCCTGGCTCCTCTCCAGCCACTCTGTCCCAGCCCTGGGGCTGCCGGGGTTGTTGTGGCCAAAGGGCAGGACCTGCACTTGGCCTGGTTGAACCTCATCCCCTTGGAATCAGCCCATGGATCCAGCTTGTCCAGGTCCCTCTGCAGAGCCCTCCTGCCTTCCAGGTGATCAACACATTCCCCAGCTTGGTGTCATCTGCAAATTTGGAAATGGTGGACTCAATCCCCTCATCTAAATCGTCCATAAAGATGTTAAACAGGACTGGGCCCAGCACTGATCCCTGGGGAACACCACTGGTGACTGGATCCCAGCTGGATGCAGCCCCGTTCCCACCACTCTCTGGGCCCTCCAGCCAGTTCCTGACCCAGCACAGAGTGCCCTGTCCAAGCCATGGGCTGCAGCTTTTCCAGGAGTGTGCTGTGGGAGAGGTGTCCAAGGCTCTGCTGGAGTCCAGACAGACACATCCCCAGCCTGCCCCTCATCCACCAGGTGGATCCCCTGATCATAAAAGCAGATCAGGTTGGTCAGACGTGACCTGCCCTTCCTAACCCCGTGCAGGCTGGCTCTGATCCCTTGTCCATCCTGTAGGTGCTGTGTGATTGCACTCAGGATGATCTGCTCTGTAACCGTGCCAGGCACTGAGCTCAGGCTGACAGGTCTGGAGTCTCCCAGGTCCTCCTTGCAGCCCTTTTTGTGGATTGGTGTGACATTCACCAATCCACAGTCATCTGGGACCTCCCCAGTGAGCCAGGATTGTTGGGAAATGATGGAAAGCAGCTTGGTGAGCTCTTCTTTTATTGCTTTGCACTGAAGACTTTCTTTCTGTACAGTTGAATATTCAGGAAATGTTCATGAATATTTGAAGGAATTGTATATATTTTATATGTAAAACCCAAGTCCTAAATTTTAATATTATCTTTTAAGATCTCCTTAAAAAACTCATTTGTATCCTTCAAATAAGTTGCCATGAAAACACTGATTTTGAATGAATTTTAATAATATCTGCATGTATCACTATGTTACTGTATTCTTTAGCAGAAATTTTAAGGAGCACAGTAAAATATTGTGGTAGCACTGTTCTTAAAGAGTTTTTTAAAGCATTTCTAAAATATTTCTGGACATGAACACTAGAGACAGAGAAGTTGACTCTATTATATTCCTTGCTTAGCATACCGGTCCTAGTTTATCCATATCATTGTGCTTTTAAGGGCTGCTACAGTAAGCCAAAGTTTTGTAATTTTAGGTAATTCCTTTCTAAAAAATCTGATACAAATTTATACAATGAGTTCTGATGGATAAAAATAGCAGATCATAGTAACCATCTTGTAGACATTGAAATTCAAAAATACATCTCATTTTAGGCTACCTGGAGGATTGACATAGTATCTTCCTGTGTTATGTCTATCACAGTTAGACTGGGATACAAAAAACCACTGGACACAGAAACCAATTGAACCCCTTATAGAAATGTCCCATCCACTCCACTTTTGTTGAGAGATGTTATACATTAAATATGTATATAAAACATATATATGGTGTGTATCACAAGTGTCTTAAAACAACTTAGGAATTTCATAAACTAATTCTCTATGAAATTAAAGCGTAATAGAAATTCTGAGGAAAAGCAAGATTACTTTTTCCCCAGGATTCTTTTATTAGAGTTTTTGTTTGATTGGTTGATTTTTTGTTAGGGACAAAACCATGAGATCTTTGGGAACCAGATAACCAGAGGTAAAGCGAAATGTTGTCTCTTTGAACAGGTGGTTTTTAGCCAGATCAAAATCATTTATCTGACCTCTGTGCATCTATCACTTTCATTTACAATTTCGTGGATAATAAAATGATAGAAATCTGCTTGTATGCCACTAAAAAAGCCATGAAGCACTCCTGAATAGGATATTATAGCCATGACTCTGTCTGAACCTGGTTTTTGATTTGTTGTTGTTGTTGTTTTCTAGGGGATGCCATAACAAACAGCTAAAAAATGTGCTAAAAATTCTATTGAGCTATAATGGAATGCCAAAAAGTACATGTACAAAATTACTTATTATATTTAATAGCAGTTCCAGAAAGCACTGGAGCATCATCACAAATCTGAACAAAGGGCATGTGCTAAAATTTTTCTGATATGATATTTGTCTGTGCGATATGTCAATTATTTTTTTTTAATTTGCAGTTGCAATACCTTAAACTCCATCCCCACTATCAAGGTTGAGGAAGTTGACTCCACTGCAGAAAAAACTAGCAAGTGACTGAATTCCTTGTGCTTGAGATGTAATTTGAGTTTAGACTTATATTCATGATAAAGCAAAATGAACCAGCCCTGAAATGCACTCAGATGCAATATTAAAGGAAGATTATTTAGGATATTAGGAGTAAAAGCTAAGACAGTGTAGAAAAGGCAAAGGAGTTAGGACATGGAAAGCTAATTAGTTTCCTTCAATACAGCCCCCCAGGGAGCCTTTCAGCCTTGCAGATTGACTGATGAGGTAAGTCACTTGGAAGAGTGGGATACAAAACTGCACAGGAAGAGTTGGAAGAGCCAACAGTGTATTAACAGTATCTGCAACATCCTGCCTGAGAAATGAGGGAGGCCACTGCTGGTGTGTCATATTCGACTATCAGAATTCAGCTGTTTTCAAATGTACCCTAAAATGGCTGTTTTATTCTACCAGAAGATAACTTTCAATAGGTAAACACTGCCAACAGTCAGTACATGGGA
>NW_020956886.1:3242-22140 GCF_003031625.1 Empidonax traillii
CAACAGTGTATTAACAGTATCTGCAACATCCTGCCTGAGAAATGAGGGAGGCCACTGCTGGTGTGTCATATTCGACTATCAGAATTCAGCTGTTTTCAAATGTACCCTAAAATGGCTGTTTTATTCTACCAGAAGATAACTTTCAATAGGTAAACACTGCCAACAGTCAGTACATGGGAACAGGGTGGCAAAAGCACTGAACAACAAAATTGTCAAACTGTGTCCCAAAAGCATGTCAGGGAAACAATTAAACATTGGCAACTGTCCTACATGTAACTTTATATTTATTTTTATAAAATACAGATTATCAATTGTAGGAGTCACAAAAATTAAAGCCAAAATATGCAGAGGTTTCTGTGGGTGCCTGGAAGACATCAGTTTTCCTATGTGCAGTACTACACTCAATCCCACTGCAGTGATAGCTTTTTCAAAGGTTATTCCTGTTTCCAGTTATGAATTACTTTTATTTTTCCCCCAAATGCAGGCAAAGCAGTGGGAGCTTCATCATCTTTAAGAGATGATGCTCCCTGATCATTCTCATTCTTGTCAGGACTGTACTTTTGGTTCTTTAGTCTCATTTGAGTGAAGTTTTTTCCCTCCTTTTTTCTATATTACCCAGAGGTGTTGCCACTGTTGCTGATGGGTTTGACCTTGGCCAGGTCATTCTTGGATCTGGGATTGGCTCTGTTGGACATAGAGGAAGAAGTGGCGTATCTGGCAGTGATATCCCAGTAGCCCACTGACCACCAGAACCTTGCCACATGAACCCCATGCAGCCTAAATAATGAAGAATTGGCATGAAAGGAAGAGCCTCTGAAAATATGTTAACATTATCTCCATCAAATATTTAATTATAAATGATATCACACATGATTAATTAATTAATTGGTGTCAGTGGAGAAACTCGGTTGCTTCCATGCTGTGTTTTTTGTGCTCTTTTTAGATCATGTTCTTCACTTACCTTTATCTCTGGGGAGTCTTTTTGAACATTTGTGTCTTCCTACTTCTCTTTAGTACCAAGGGCATTCAACAAATGTCCAAGCCTGTCTCAGCGCCATTTAACTACAATGTCTTTATTCAGCCTATAGTTTTGGCAATTGTCCCTGAATATTCACTTATAATATTCACTATATGTGAAGAAAATATATTTTTATATTCAACAGTTCTGATTTTATAGACAAATTAGAATATCAACCTTCTATTGCCAATAAAATCAGTTATAGAAAGCTTATTATTAATACAGAAAACATTTTCCTCTATAAACTATTTGGAAGAGGACATGCATTTACTTTCTTGCTATTTTGCTTAGCAATGCTCCATGGGAGGATTTCTAAGGACAAGGAGAGTGTTACTATTGGATAAGCCATATATTTATTTCTGGTAGTTTTTCAAATAGATTTTTTTCTCCCAAGGAATATTTATTTCTTACCTTGAAGTTTTAGTACTTCTGTCAATCTGTCTCTTTTTGATTTGAAAAGCTCTTATCTGTCCAACAGACATTTCTGTGAGACTCAGACATTAGGGATCAGGAGCTCATTGCAAGGATTCCAGAGCCTTCTGATAGAGTCTTATTTAGGGGGGCATTTAGTATGAAAACTTAGTGTCTCTTAAAAGCAGAAGTCAAGCATGTTTGACTTGAAGCATGAAGTTAAACTCACAGGATCCTGAAGAGGAATCAGTATCTGGCAACAGAGGAATTGGGCCACTAAGAGGTATCCAAATAAACTACATTTTGAGATTGTTTTAAGAAGAATCTATTAAAAAGCCCCAACAAGTTAAATAAATAAATAAATAAATAATCCAAAGGAACATACAACAAACGAAAGCAAACCCCCAACACCCCCCAAAAAAGCACCAAAAAATCCATAGCTGAACAAACCAACACCCCCTCCCCTCCCCCAAACAAACACAAGAGCCCTAAAATGAAGAGGGAACATGCAGAAACTCTTTGACATTGCAGCTGTGAAAGTATATGGGAGGAGGGTTTAAGAAAAGTCTTCTGCAAACAGAAATACAGATCTAGTTGAGCACATTAAGAAGATACAAGTTTTACTCACTGTAGTTTAAAAGTTGGGAATTAGGAGGGCTTTGATGGAATTATTTCCAAGAAGCAGTTAATAAGAAATTAAATATTTCAGACACATGCAGTCTGTGAGAGAGCTGCTGGGTCTTTGGGCTGACCAAAGAGTGAAGGGAGCACTTAAGGTGAATAAGGTTTCTGTGAAAAGCCAAGTGACTTGTAACTATTTTCAAAAAATGTAAATTAAAGTGTCAGGGGAAGTACTTGAAAAACATTTAACAGGAACAGAAGAGGTCCAGAGAAGGGTGACAATACAATTATAGACCTGGGATTGCTTTGTAAGAGGATAGATTTAGAATTATTATTATCCATCCTCTTTGTGGAGCAGAGGACAGTGAAATAGGACATAAGAAGCATGAAAATAATGAATTAAAAAAACATATTTATTGCTTTTATAACTGAGTATGTACTTTTCCATCAAAACATAAGAATAGTCTAGGGAACTCACTGCCACAAGCTGTAGAATATTGGATAGTCTCTATTTTGGGTGTACTGCATAATGTTGGTCTGAAGTTGTAATAGGTAGAGTCAAAGAGTTGCAGAAATTTCAGTGCATAAATATAATCCAGCAATGTACTAAAGAGAATAATGATGACATTTATTTAAAAGTGGCTTATTCTATTACAGAATTTATAGAAATTTCCCTGAACTACATACAAGTAACTTAGACAGAGGAATAGATAGATATTCTAACTAATGTGCAAGTTCCATATGGGAATCCAGAATTCAGCAACCAGGAGGCTGGTAATTCTGTTTCACTTCAGAAAATCACTTTAAGAATGTGTAGTTTGCTAATATGCTTTCATAAACTGTCTTTCAGTATTTTATTAGGTATTTCTCTTTGCCTATAATGCAGTTCTGCAACAAACAAAAGAAAATTCATTCTTTCACCTTACCTTTTTATATGTGTGCTATATTGCAAATAAATTTAGACACAGACATAATTGTGAAAGAAAAACACTTGGCATCTGCATGACTGAGTCTTTAGTATTATTCTCTTATTGGTTTCCCTTCCATTATTGGTTTGTGGCCAAGTTTCATTAACTCATTTTGCATTCCATTAAAGTCTAAACTCTTTAGGTCAATGAATCCCCCTCTCATAGAATACCTTTTAAAATGGATGCCAAAATGACTAAACTTAATGACTTATGTGAAAAGTAGTCCTTGGGAACTTAGAGGAATGTGAAATGCAGCATAGAGGAGGGGCATGACTGTGCACAGTCTTAGGTGTAGTGGAGGATAATATACCTCCTTCATGGATTTAACTTCTTCACAAATAGTGAAACTATTGCTGTGTATTTACTTTGTGGAAATCAAAACATTTTGGAGGCATCTGGTGAGAATTTGTCCTGAAATAGGACTTTTTCCAATCTGATTTGTGGCCTATATGCATTTTATTGTCCTGTTGCAAACGTGCAATTAAGTTATTTATACAATCAGAGAATCACAGAATGGTTTGGGTTGGAAGGGGTCCTATAGATCATCTCATCCCACCCCCTGCCATGGGCAGGGACACCTTCCACCAGCCCAGGTTGCTCCAAGCCCCGTCCAACCTGGCCTTGGACACTTCCAAGGATGGGGCAGCCACAGCTTCTCTGGGCAACCTGTGCCAGGGCCTGCCCACCCTCACAGGGAACAATTTCTTCCTTGTAGCAAACCTTGTAGCAAACCTTCTTTCAGTGTTAATGCATTCCCTCTTATTCTGTCCCTGCAGTTCCTGATGAACATTCCTCTCCAGCTTCCCTGTAGCCTCTTCAGACCCTGGAAGGTGCTGTGAGGTCTCTACATGACCTTCTTTTCTCTCAGATGAACAGCCCCAGCTCTCTCAGCTTTATTTATCTCACAGCAAATCATGTTGTTTATACCCGTTATTCTTCCTGAATCTAGGTTTAAGGAAAAAAATAAAAAAACTATACAATGTAAGAGGAATATTCTGGAATATCTATGGCGATGGTTTGGATAATGAGTACTCTATCTCTGCATTTTAATACAGATAGTATCCAAATCATTTTAATACCCTTGAGTTTTGCATCTCATGGAGAGACTGACTAACTGAAACTTTACTTATCTCTGAGTATCGCTGTTTTACATTCTGCATGTTATTTACATTGTCTTATGACTGAGCACTGGATTGTTTTGTGATGTAAATGTGCAAATACAACTGTTAGTTTAGTCCTGAGTTGGTGATATGGTTCAGTTAATTCCTTGCAGTGAGAGATGTACTTCAAAATAAACCCTTCAGATTCACACTTAAGAAAGCACAGTATTATGAACGGTCTATCCATCCAAAATGGAATTGGTTTAAACATGGAAAATATGTTTTAATATAGAAAGAGAAAAAGTCAATAAAAGTGAGAGTAAAGTTGACATAGTATGTTTAATTGACACGGAAAATATGAAGTCCTCTGGATGACTTTGGTTCTAAATGTAGCTCAAAAGTGTTCTGGGTCAGGGCTGTAGAAGGATTTGTTCCTTATAATAAACTAAAACAGACACAATTATGTAGAAGTGTATTTTCTTGATACAAGTGGTGTTCTGTTTTCACAAAGACACCAAGTAGAAGCTATTGATATAATTATTAATGTTAAATAATTAATCAAGCTCAGGGGTTACTTGCCAGAGATGGGGAGTAGAGACACTTATCGCTTAGTTATTTGTTCAGGTTGTTTTTCTAATCGGAACAAAATCAGAATTGAACTTTGTGGCTTCTGGTATGATGAGAGCTTTTAATCTAACATCTGTATTTTGGTTTCTATGTGCACTTTGTACAGCTGGCTGAAGATTTAGGCAGGGGATTCCACTTGTATATGTCAGCATTTCCATATAAAAGCCATCAATTTTTCCATCAAATGCTTCTGCCAAACTTTGTGCTACTGTCCATGTTCTGTTTCAAATTTAGTGCTAACTCTAACAGAGCATAAAATACGTTTGAAGATAATGAGAAATGTGCCACTTTATTTCCCTAAGGTATTTGCTATATATAGCTTCAGCTAAAACTAGTTTTATAAGGAAAGATAAACAACAAAAAAAAATTAATCTTCAAATGCAGTAATTTCTTTTTTATTCAATTACTTTTCTAAGAATTGATTTCCTGCCTTTTGGTAGGTGTCCTCAATATATTTATATTTTGGGGCCATTATGTTTTTAATGGAAGAATTCATAAAAAAAAAAAAAAAGGCAACATCAAGTTCCAGTGTGTACACAGGGCCCCTTTGTTAAAATAATTCCTGGATTAACAATTATATGTCCCTTCTTTTAGAAGTCAAACCTTGCAGGTATCAAGTGACATCCTTAAGCTGTTAGGCTTTTCACAAAGTCTGCCTGTGAGCACCCAGTCTAGAAAAGCTCTACTTTTACATGCACATTTACCTCTAAATGTCATCCCATTTTGCTGGACCCTTGTGTATCAAGGTGTAAGCAGGAATGTGCACAGTGTTAGGACACAACTGGCAATCACTGCACTTTAATCAATTACACATGTGCATATGTAGTTGTACCCTTGACAGGTCCAATATATCCAAGTGTGCTTCAGGTGATCTTTAGTGGTTTATTGATTAGGTGTCATTCTTTCCCTGCTCTGTTCCTTTGAAATCTCATCTTTTCCTGTGTCTTCCTGGGCAATAAACACAAGGTCAAAACCCAAAGATACATCCTGTCTTCTGCCAGAATCCCAGTTCTGGCATCAGTGGAAGACTCTGAGATTTGCTCTTCAACTGGTTTAAAATCAGCATTGCCCACCCTGCAATGCACCTCTCCACCTATTCTTTCATATTTAAAGGCAAGGATACAGCTGAAAATTAAAGTGATACTATAAATTTAACACATACTAAATTTTAGCTCTCTCTACAATAGAATTTTGTCTCTTTCCTTTCCAAAATATTCAGATTAGGGTGTTTTGTTTGGTTGTTTTTGTGTGTGTTTTTATTTTGTTTTTGGTTTGGGTTTTTGTTTGGTTTTGGTTTTGGTTTTGGTTTTTAATCCCTGTACAAGAGCTTTAATAGTTCTGAATACTAAAAAACCCCTATCACACTTCAGAAACATCATGGCTTACATTTTATGAAACTGAAGTCAGAAGAGACCTTTCTAAATATACAAATGATGTATTTGATAAATTGTATTTTAGAAGTGTGAGGGGCAGGATAAACAGTCCACCTGTAGCTCTGGAAAGGGTGTGCACTTCAGTAAGCTCATGGACTATGGTGAGTTCTTGAGCTCATGGATAGACATAAATATGCCATGTCCATCCATAATTTGCTTTAGGATTTGTTCTAGATGAGGGCAAATTCAGCCTTGGGGGGCAGTCTCCAACGTATACAAAATTGCAGCTCATGCATAGTTGCCTTTAGATCTGAGAATTTTCTGTACTAACCCAATATCATTTTTGTTTCATGACTGACCCCACCTCAACTGTTAACAAGTAGAATTGTATGTTTTTTCTTTTTCTGTTCATATAAAAGGTGAGTTCAGCAAGCTTGCCTTCCAGGTCAGCTCCTTCTTCTGTTTTTCTTGTAATTATATAGCACTTACTAATTACTCTTAACTAAACTATTACATTTTACAAATCAGTGTGCCAGTCCACTTCTTTGTCTCATGTGCTTTGTACATTTTTAATAACATATAATGTGCCAAGGAGGTTCATGTTCTTCAACTGTATTTAAATATCTTTCTACTTCCATGTATTTGGAAAGTACAGCTCTGAGTGCCACAGGGATAGTTTTTTAATCCCCTCTTCCTGCTCTGGATTTGAGTTCATGGTTGACACTGGGTTCATGACTTAGTGAATTCTTGTATCTGAGTCCTCCAGCACTCTGAGGGAAACCTTTCCTGAGGGAGTGGAGGGGAACTAAGGAATGCCAATATGTGTTTTCTTTCTCTTGCAGCTCCTTTGCTTAATGTAAGGACTCCTAAGAGGAGAATCTGGAGGGCAGATATTTCTTCTTACTGGACAATGTTTTGTTGTACTTGTATTTATTCTGCTGATGTTTTGTCACTTTGTGAGAAATAAAATGGCAGAACAAATGCTGAGTAGCCTAAATGATTTTTCTGCCTTGCAGTTCTGAGAATCTGGTTTCAACTTTGTCATTAGTATTTCTCCAGATAATTGGGCCAGGATGATATTTGGCATTGTTTTTTATTTCAATACTTAACATGAGAAATTGTTTGGCCAAGAAAGACATTAAGACCATGTTAAGTTGTTTTTCTGGTTTGGATTTTTTAGCTGTCTAGTGAATCCTTTAGTGGTCTGTTAGAACACCCTGACATTGTTCCTGTACCAGATACTTTTTGAAGGCTACTTATGTTCTTTCCAAAAAATTTTCTTAGTTTACTTAGTTGATTCTTTTACCTCTTGCAAATCACTGCTACTTGTACTTGATAAGACTTTATTGCTGATTGCCTACAGTACTGTAATTCTAGAGGTCAGGTAGCTTTGTTTCTTCCTCACACAATACTCATGTACAGACAGATTCAAATTAATGGAATCTTCATTTGTAAGAACTTTGTCCATTTTTATTGGACAAAGCAGTCGTGTGAACACCTATTTTTACAAGATTTCCATTACATATTCTGCCTTCCTTAATTCCATATGAAAACAAAGAAGACAGAAAAGGGCATAATACCAAAGAGCTTGAAGGAAACGTGACATGATGTGAATTAGCTGATCGCTTCCAGCTTTGGTAAACCAACCTACTTTTTGGAATTCCCAGCATATTCAGTCTGCTCCCCCTTTATCACTGCCATATTGTACCATGTCTCAAAAACTATCCAGTGATTCCTTGACCAATCTGGGCTAAAGAATCTGGTTTGCTGTGAGTTCTTAGCTCTTTCTCTCTGCTTTCACTTGAGTTTCACCTCAATTACCAGCTGGTGTTCAAGCACTGTTGAGGTTGTCATCCCTCTGATCTCCTTTGAAGCATCACAGATATGGACTGTGCACCATGCTGTGTCCTTGCTCTATAAATTCAGCATCAAATCAAAATTTAAGACCCAAAGAATGAAAGGAGGATTATATGTTTTGTATGGGAGATGGCAAACTAAGCATAGTAGTAACCTTCCTGAGGACACTGCATTCATTAAGGCAGCAAAAAATAGCTTTTAAAAAGACCTGAGCTGTTCACAGTGGTGGGAGGGATGTCTGCTTTCAAAGAAAGAAAATACCAGTGTGTTGAATTCATTTATCACTCATGCTGAGAGTGGGAGATCTGCACAAAGTAGGCAGAAAAACAAAATGTTTGAAAAATACATTGCGGTGTGGAGCCTAGGATTGGTTCATACAACAGTACAGGATACTTCCAAATTTATTCAGGGTAAGGTGTTACCAAAGGCTTCCATGGATTGTGCCTAGAAGCATTCCAGGGCCAGCAAGAATAAAAAATCCAACTGAGGCACCAACTGATCTGCACTTTGTCCAGGTTCTGCAGCTGAGATTAAGTTGACAATACCTACAGAATTGAAGCTTTTGGAAAATTTGGCAGCTGTTCTAACAATTCCTCTATTTAGGAGTTAAAAGCCCTCCTCGAGGAAAACTGTAATGAATAGTCCCTCAACATCCAAGGGAATGGGTAGGATTTAGGATTTACGACGTTGAGCAGAATGTGTGACACCAGTTTATCTGCACTGAAATAGGGCAATGTTAAATACTTGTTAAAATTTTGTTTCTCTAAATGTATCGTCTTATGGCTACTAGGTATATATAGCTTTAGTCTGCACTTAACTGAAGAGAGAGGAAGGCTTTGTCTGGCAGGACTGTACATGCTCATAGCAGTTTTCCTGCTAAAAAATGATGAAATAAGAGCAACAGGAGTTTGTCCACATAACTCACAGGAAAACTTGAAAACAAAATCAAAACCAGAATGAACTAATGGAAAAAAGTTGGATTTTTATTTAGCTTCTATTTTTAATATTTTTTTAATTGTTAATGATATAGAAGGGAGAGAAAAGCCATTAAATTAATCAAGAAGACTGTAAATTAATCAGCAAATATAAGTTTACTAAATCAACTAATTATTCTAAAAATATGTGTTATGTGGTAAACATTGTTAAACGAAAATATATTTCTGTTTTAATTGCAGTGCAGTTATTTCAGCACACTACTAATTTGGGGACATGAATAACCTCAATACAACAAAGTACACTGCAATATTCTTCAGCTGCTCCAGTTTCCACATAACCTGAATGCCTACGCAGTTTTGCAGTCAAAGAGTGACCTTGTTGCAAAGGGAATTCAAAGTACATGGAGAAAACAGGGAGAGCCATAGATAATTTACTCTGATTCTAAGCCTGCTCAAATCAAAGGAGATTTTCCCCTTTACTTCTGTGAATTTAGGACCCACTGGGATTTCAAGAATTCCACTGATATTTTTCAGTGCATGTGATGTTTTTTAGTCTGTGAGAAGATGTCGCAGTTGTATGTGTCAGGGGAGGGGAGCGATCCAGCTCGGGGTCCGTTACTCTCCAGTGAGGTGGAAGATAAAGCAGCCAGCTAGCCGGAGTTCACACACTCGCTCACTTACGCAGCTCAAAAGAGAGGCAAGAGGCAAGATGTGGTTCTAAAGGCAGCTTGAGGTTTGAACCCAGGAGCAGCAAAGCTGCTTCTAGAGAGCAACAAGCTGAACTAATTTATTAAGAAAATGGAGGGGTTTTATAGGGTTTGGAAGGGGTGGTGCTGGAACAGGGGAGGAGACTAGGAGAAGCATGCAAATCCTCACACATACATTGGGTAAAAAGGAATAAATAAACATAAGGAGGATGAACTGGGTGGTAACAAGGGAGTGGCCAAAGGCAAAAGCCCGCCAAACAGGGTAATTGGTTGGTACCTCATGGTAACTCAACCTATGGGATAAATGTTGCTGCCTGAGGGCAGGAAAGTCCATGAAGAAGGAACAAAACATGGAGGACAAATCTACGTGTAGATTTGCCTCACAAACATAACACTGTGGTGTAAAAAGTCCCAAATGGTGGTTTCCATCATCTGAACACTTTCTGGGTTTGTCTCCTCAATGCATCTGGCTTTCCATTCCTGGTATGATGTCTCAATAGGTGATTCTTCAGGTGCCATCTGATCTCCAGCATCTCCTCCTGTTTTGTCTTTTAAATAAGCTGGAAAGACATGCTTGGAAATGGTTTGCTTTACATATAAAAGGAGATAGGTTAGGGATGTTGAAAAGTAAATTAGAAATCTTTGTTTTAACCAGTTAGGAAGGGAAGGTAATTTTAACCCATCAAAAATATCAGTGGAGTAGAAATTTGTAGGTACCCATGCTGCATTAATTAAGTTTTTTAAGTTGGAAATGCTATAATAAACATTGTGATGGGTAATTTCTAAATGATCAGAGAGATTGAAACAACATAGATTTTCAAATTCTTGGCATTTTGATATTTAGAGACAAAAAGAAAAAGTCAATAGTGGCTCAGTAGTTTAAGAAAACTGTTTTAAACACAAAAGAATCCTCTAATAGATCATTAACAGTAATGCTGATGGCATTACTTTTTCCTTGGGCCCAGCATTTCATGTGCTCCAACGCACTGAGATCATGTGTGGTCTCTATTTTTGGAGAAATTAAGCTTAGCAAATTACAATTAGATGAATTTTGTAGTTTGTTGATGATGGTAAAAGGTGGATGTCTCAAAGAAATAAATTTGGCTGGATTGAATAGTACAACTCCCTATAGTATAAGGTCCTCCTAGGGGGTAGGATGGAATTCCAGGCCAAGCCCTGTCCCCACAGTGTAAGAATCTCCTCTTGGGGAGATTCCAAGTTTTTTTATAGGTTTTGGTGTATAGTGTGACAGATTTTTCACATCACAAAGGTGCATTTTTATAGACAGGGGAGTACGATGTAACCTTATGATTTTCTAAAGATGCATGGTGCCGCTTTGTGAATGTCAAACATTCATTAGTCTTAAGAGTGCCAAGAAAATTTATCTCCTGGGGTTCAATATCTTAACTAGAATAAACTCTTAAAAAGTGTGAAACATAATGTGTTCCAGGTAAACCAATTAAGCATGTTTTAAGAGGATCACCAATATGTGAAATAGCCAGACACATAGAATCTGTCCCAGCAGCTTTTGTGAGACTGATCCAGACATTCCCTTTTGGTTTGTTCCTCCAGTCCAGGTCAGGAAAAGGTACAGTTGTTCTCCAATTCAGTGTGAAGAGACAGAAGCAAATGATGACTTTTTGCTGGTATCCATTGGTCTGGTATCTGTTGAAATACAAGCATAACCCTCTGACACTCTGCATTAGCCCGCTCAACAACTAGAGATTTAAACAATACCTCCTGGGATTGCTCATCTGTAATTTGTTTTGTTATTGCCTCTTTGAGGTGTGCGGCAAAGTCCAGAAATGGTTCTTTCACCCCTTCAAATATTAGGGAGTATGAAGGGGTAGATGTTGTTATCCTAATAACTTTTTTCATTAGCCTTAAAGGCTAAATCCCTAGACTTGTCCAGCATGTCTTTTGGTGTGCGTGTTTGTGTACCATTTGTAGTATAGTCTCCTTCTCCTAACATTCTGTCAATGGCCTTTGATGCTGTCAGACCACACAGGTTTCCACCCTCCTTCACATATTTTGTGACAAGCATTTTCCATTCTGCTTCAAAAGCAGAAAATAGTATGACTGGAAGCCATGCCCTTGCAATTAGGCGTATGTCATTAGGGATGAGGGTGTATGCTTGAAAAAAGGAGTCCATGGCTCCTGTAGTAAAAGGAGAGTTAAGGCCATAGTCATTAATTGCTTTTTTAATATCTTTTAAAATTGGGCATGAAAAAGGAGTCCATTCAGGAACTTCATCCTGTGTTAATGATACTGGAAATGCTTGAAGTATTTCAAAATCACCAGCCTTTATTGCTTGCTCTCTAAATTCTCTCCATGCCTTTTCATGAGTATTCACCATTTGCTGAGTGACATCAATCCAAGGACTTGGTGTTGTGCCTTTTGGATTTTTAGTATTTATCAAGTAGACACCGGAGTCACTCTCAGAGTTAATGCTTTTGATATTATCAGTCCGTGTGCTGTCTTCAGCAGAGTCAGAGATAACAACCTCTGCTGAGGTACTAAGCCTTTTGTGTATGAGTATTTTAGATTCAGTTGTCTGGCTGCTTGTATTAACCGAAGCTGATTTTTCAAGTGTGATTGTTTTGGTGGGTGTGGTGGCTTTTTTGCGAGTTCCTGCTATGATAGATGAGAGAGGCTGTGGTGTATTATGGCTTGCCTCGGTAACTTTTTCTAAGTCCTCAGTAGAGGTGGCTTGGGTTTGTTTATTTGTGTCAGGAATCTGACTAGATCTGTGGTGTAATGAGATTTCAGTTGTGGAGTGGGAGTGATGTAAATGAGAAGAGGAGAGTGAAAGGTGTTGAAAAGCAGTTGGTGGTACTAGTGGTGTGAGAAGGGAAGGTGATGTTTTTGATGTCAAGAATGGGCGGAGGTGGGTAGGCCACCGGGCCTGTAGGCCGGGGTTCATGGACACCGCCATTTTTGAGGTTGTTATCACGTGAACCAGAAGGCCCATGGGTGGTGTCACAGGGTTTCAGGGCGTGGCCTTGGGTGACGTGTGTATAGGAGTGGCCTAATGGTGTGATGTCAGGGGATGAGGTATAGGTGGGTGGAGCCTCCCATTCGCACACAAGGAATGTCCCACCCCCCGATTCCTCCCCCCTGCTGTTCTTGGGGAAGATGGATTTCCTCACCGATGTGATGCATGTGTGAACTAAGGGTCCCGCGGCCATTTTTACTCCCCCCCCACAAATAACAGTACCCGCCATATTAGAGGTATAAGCAGATGAAGAAGATGACGGAGACGAAATTGCCATGGAGATGCCATTTTCGGCTTGAGGGAGACAGTTAGTTGCAGCTGTTTTTACAGAGGCATCTTTAGAGTCTTTGGGCAGAAGCATTAAAACAAGTCTCCACGCGATTAAAGCTTTAGCTGCCAGCTTATCCCCTCCTTTCTTGCTTTTCCATAGTTGTTCGCCAATTCGGTCCCAGTCGTTGTAACTAAGATTCTTAGGGAGCTTTCCGTAGTTTTGGTGAATCCACGTAGAGAGCACTTTAAGGGCAATTTTATCGTATTTATGTCCCTTAAGTTCAATCACGGTGCGAATGCGCTTATATATGACCTTCTCCGGTTTGCAGAGGGACGCTCCCATTGTTACATTTTTGAAGATGATAGATAGCCGATTTTTAGTAAGGGAATTTGGAGACGGGATTAGACTGATGAGTCATGAAGATTTGAGAGGTAATGTGTTAATAAAAGTCAGATGCTTCCTTTAACAGAATGTATATTGAAGTCTTAACATCTGCAGACATGCAAAGAGAAAATACTCTCCTAAAGAATGAAAAACAGTATACCTTAGTGTTAGTTTAGGATTATACATTTCATGAAATAGAAAAGGGGAAAATAAGTAACAGCAAGTGTTCTAAAATTACTTTGCTTCTAGTTAAATATATATGATGTGATTCTCTGGAGATGCCACTAAGCTGAGACAGATTCATGTCTGACACTCAGGGAACAGACACAAAGCTGAGGAACGGGGTCAGCACACGCAGCTTATGGAAAGTGACTGCAACAGATGCTGTGCTTGCAAGGGTGGCACACACACAGCCATGGCAGTAGTGACTTCATGCTCTCAATTTAAAGTGCAGGTCTCCAAAGTACTCCTAATCAGATGAACTTCACTTTAGTATTCCTTTAAGAACTGGAGGAGAGAGAGAAATTGTGGGGAGTTGATTCAACTGGCAAACAGGTGCAGGAGAATGAAATTACTCTTCCTGGCAGGTCTCTGCACTGGCTCCTATAGTGCTCTTTTACAATCCCTACTGCACATTCCTAAAAACTATTCTAGATGGAAACCTTCAGTACAGGATATCTTGGCTCTCCAATGCATGAACTGTGATCTTCTCTCACTGTTCATTAGTTAAATTAAATTGCTTGAAAATTAAAAATATATCCAAGTACAGTTTACTTCAGTTAGAATTATTTAAACTGGCAACTTGAAGGGCTGTAATTAGGTTAAAGTTGCTGTTTATTTACTGTTTTGCTGTACTGAGAAATGGTGTTGCCTACAGTGTAAGTCATTGTGAGTAAAGTCAAAAAGAAGACTGAGCTTGCAGTATATGTCAAAGTTATTCTAATTTACCTCTGAGGAGACTTAGAGACAGTGTTTCCATGTAATAACACATGTTCTTCTCCACGCTTACTGATCAGGTTTCTTTGTATAAGCCACTCGAACATCTTTTGGTGAAGATTTCTTATCATATAATGATTGAGAATTGGCTTCTAGATCCCAGTGTTAACACTGGAGTGCATGTCTGAAATACTGGGTATTATCATTGCATTTCTGCAATTTCCAGAAACTGCATTTGGAAGTAGTGCAGTTGGGATGTTTTGGTCCATTTGGTCCATATCCTCATCTACTGCTGGTTAATTGTCTGGGTAACTGAGCATTTGGACAGTGCTCTCAGGCACGTAGTGAATTTTTTGTGGTGTCCTGTGATGATCCTCGTGTGTCCCTTCCAAGTCAGGATATTCTGCAACTCTAAGAGTATTTTGCTAACACTCAAAGTGTAGCTTTTCAATTCTGGCAGCAACATCCTGAGAATGATGTCACTGGGCTTCACTCTAAAGGATTCTTGGACAACATAACAGTCATACAGCATGGTTTGTTTATTGTAGGTGTAGGTGAACCTTATCCAAGCAATCCTTGGATAGAAGCACAGTGGAAGCAGTATTTGGATCACAAGATAGAAATTTTAGATATACTAAAACTTTCTTCAAAATGTATATTTTGATAGCGTGTTAAGGAAGAAGGAAAAAAGAAGGGAATGTGTGAAAGTCCTTATGTCCTCAAGGGTGGGGTTGAGGGTGTATGCATGTAGGGATACAGAATTTTCAGGTGAGCTAATAATTTTCTTTTTCCTTTCCTGCAGTTAACTTTTTGCCTACATTCATGTTTAAACAGGGATTCTTCTGTTCTCATGGTGATAAATAGCAGGTTGTTCAACACGCATGGCAACTTTGCCTAAATGAAAACAAATGTTAAGGGAAACAGGGATATGTCTCAACTGCAGCAAATGTGCTCCTTACTAATCAGTTTCCCTTGTCTCTAAAATACAGCCCCACATTAGAAAAAGTTCATAACGTGAGAGCTGGAGGACATCAGTAACAAGCATTTTCACTGCAAAGTTCACTGCAGAATCAGTGTTGTACACAGCTTTGTTTGTTATCTGAGATCATTAAGCCCTGTCATAATTCACCTGCTGATGCCAGAGCAATCAGACAACTGTGTTTCACTAGGACCACTTATGAAATCTCTCCTATTACTCAGCTGCTGCAAAGATGCCTCAGGTTTTCCCCCTCCAGAACAAATTCCTGATGTAGAGGGCTTTTATTGGCAAGTAAGCTGGTTTTTAATCTCTTGATTCTCTGGGATGGTTCATAACACATAATAATAGCAATGGAAGTAATGGTCAAACTGTAAATGGATTGTTTTTAAGCAAGAATCTAAATTACTTGCAGGATGAAACCATAGCACACTGGCTTTTAGGGATATTCTCTTCATCGTACCTGACTGGGGTTTTCATTTGCAGTTCTTTAAGACACTACTAGAGATAAGTGAAATAAGATACTCCTCGATAAAAGATAATAATGGTAAAAATTGAAATAAGCATTATATAAGCCACAAATGACAGTAATTTAGCTTTTGTACTGTGATGCTGGAAATTGAGTTTTCCCACTGTCATGTACTTGGAGTTGATATTAATACAGCTTCTGCAAGTCCCAGGCAGAAATACACATTTGAAAACAAAGATAAACTTTGCGTGCACACATCTCAGTGATAAGTGGTTTTAAGACAGCAATTCCTGTCAGATGCCCACAAAAGAGTTGAGAAACTCAGTCTTTCTGGATATTATGAAATTAAATCCTCTGCTCTGCTCAGAAATCCATACAAGATCCTTTGCTATCTAAACCCAGCATCTGTTGAAAGAGTGCTCTATGTATATAGTTAATTCCAGGGGTTAAGAGGAACAGTGGTGCTCTTTCAGCTATAGATATATAACATTTGTTAAGATACCACATGGAGTGTGGAAGGATCTCTCTCCTACATACTTGCTTGGGCTTTGGTACAGAGAGAAGGAAATTTCACTCCTAGTGGAAAGATTGAATAAATTCTGCCTTGATGAATCCTTGCCTAAAACAGGGGCTAAGTCTGTTCACTCTCGTTGTCCTTCATAACATTCATTACTTCTCATCTTCCATGTTAGAAAAGGTCATTTGTCTCTTGAGGCACTCACTTTGCCTTTCTTTTCCCCACTGGCATTGAACCTTCTGTTTGTAACGATGTTGTTTTCCCCTCCTGCTCTCAGCTTCACATTTCTTTTCACTTGAGCCCAGAAAGTGGAGATCTGTGGGAGATGCACCATCTGGAAGTGCCAGGGTGGTGGTTTTTCTTTCAGTAGCACATCTCACTGCAATTTCTGCCACTTGATGTTTCCAGATGACGAGTGACTCCAAAAGTGATTCCTTTCATTTCCCAAGGCATAAGTCAGGAGGAAATCCTTCCCAAGTCCTACACATGCTCCACTGCTTCCTTCGGACAATAATTTTGGGAAGTAGAACAGCTCTAGACTCAGGAACTCTGACTCCTATTTGAGTGGCTGATGAAAGGAGGTCCCACTGTGTTTAGCTTTTGGTGTGAAATGGAATATCCTGCCATCCTCGTCTGGGGAAAGAGGAAAAAAAAAGCAGTTAGATCTCCCTCTGAAATCAGTTTCTTGGAGCCAAAAAAGTGAAATCACCATTATAACATGGGGGTAAAAAGCCCCTCAATTTTTATTTCTGACAAAAAAAATAATCTCTAGTCCAGTGATAATTATTACTAATCAGTTCTGTATTGCTTTTGCATTTTTCTGATGAAAAAGTCAGCTGAAATTACTACTAACATGGACTAATCACTTGGAGGTTTTTTCTGCTTATATTACATGTAAATCCAGTTTGTTGTGCAGGGAACTGGGAGGTAGAATTGACCTTGTCCTGTATATTACTCAAAGGCCATTCAAGAGTCAGTAATAAAAAAGGGAGAAATTAGTCTTATTCTTGTCTATCTAAAGTTTGTCAAACCTGAGAAGCTTCCTTGAGAAAGCACTGCATGATCATGATCTACATTAAGGGTTATAAGACCCTGGATGAGGAAGAGAATGGAAAAGACCTAATTAAAATTCTTCATCACAGTGCAATGTTATGCCTAGTTGCTTTCATCAAAATAGCATAATCGATGCACACATCTGAGTAAACAGTGACTGTGAAGACAAGGAGTCTTCAATGTATATTAATTCTCAAGCTTACTATAAATTAAAAATTTAAATTTTTATTAATATTTTATTATAAAACATAAATACCTCAATTTCAAGCATAAAGCAAAAGTTACACTGCATTATGATAAACCTGGTTCAACTTTTTACTTCAGGTATTGGTGATTTCTGCAGTGTTGTGAATAATTAATTTTTTTGACATTCAAAAACTAGTGAGACAACCCTTGGCCTCATTTTCCATGTGGCATAATAAAAAATTCTTTTGAAGACATTTGGTTGCCTAATGTGGCTTTGAGCTAAATGTTTGCACAATCTAAAGTCAGCAGTCAGTCATAAATCATAAATCAGTAGTAATACTAGGTATGTAAGTGAAAAGCTTGTTATTTGAATTAATTTTTAAGTATTTTAAAATACAGAAAGACTACTTTATTTACTATTACTCCCCTAAATTCTTACCTAATAAGCATTTTTTTTTCTCCTGAACAAAAAAGCATTGAATAATTTTCACATAGCCAAAAAAGGTGTCAGAGGGAACAACCACAATAACCTCAGAATGTAGGTTCATCTTGGTATTTTAAACACACCGTTGCACAAGTTGATATTTTAGTATGTTGTGCAGTATTAATGTGTCGAAGTAACAAATCACAATCATGGAAAGTGGTTAATTTTGAGTGAAGTAGGATTTTGGCAAGAGGCTTGAATCGCTATAGACAATTTTTTCAGACAGATCAATGTACTTTTAAATCCAAAACTAAAAATGTTATAAATAAAAGTGTCATCGTAATTAAAATTATTATTAACTTGTATAACTGAACAGGAGAAGTTCACTCCATAGGATATTCTAACATGTTTAATTACAACCTCATTATACTTTCTTAAAGTTCTAATGAACTTGAATTAAATAAAACTGAGATGTTTTTGAAGAATTGTCATGGGTTTCTGTGGCTGGGTTTTGGTGTGGGAGAGGGGGGAACTACAGGAGTGGCATCTGTTAGAACCTGCCAGAAGCTTCCCCTGTCCTGTGGAGCCAATGAGAGCCATCTCCAGGATGGATGTCCTGCTACTGGCCAAGGCTGAGCCCGTCAGGAGTGACAGTAACACCTGGAATAACATTTGAGAATAGAGGAGTGTTGTGCAGGAGAAATTCCAGCCAGGGAAGAGCAGAGGGAGAACATGGGATAACAACACAGACACCAAGGGCGGTGCAGATGGAGGGGCAGGAGGAGGCCCCACAGCCCCTGGGGGAACCTCGGGGTGCAGAGACCTCCCTGCAGCCCCTGGGGGAGCCTCGGGGTGCAGAGACCCCCCTGCAGCCCCTGGGGGAGCCTCGGGGTGCAGAGACCCCCCTGCAGCCCCTGGGGGAGCCTCGGGGTGCAGAGACCCCCCTGCAGCCCCTGGGGGAGCCTCGGGGTGCAGAGACCCCCCTGCAGCCCCTGGGGGAGCCTCGGGGTGCAGAGACCCCCCTGCAGCCCCTGGGGGAGCCTCGGGGTGCAGAGACCCCCCTGCAGCCC
>NW_020956886.1:22552-36067 GCF_003031625.1 Empidonax traillii
AGACCCCCCTGCAGCCCCTGGAGGCTCCCACGCTGGAGCAGGGGGATGCAGGAAGGAGGCTGTGACCCCGGGGCAGCCCCAGGATGGAGCAGGTCCTGGCAGGGACCTGCAGCCCGTGCAGAGGGAAGCCCAGGCTGGAGCAGGTTTTTCCCAGCAGGACTCGTGGCCCCTGTGGGGGACCCACGCCGGATCAGCTCATCCCTGAAGGACTGACCCCATGGAGGAGGGACCCACGGGACAGCAGGGGGGGAAGAGCTGCTGCCCGAGGGATGGACTCACTGCAGAGGTCCATCCAGGACTGTCTCCCATGGGAGGGACCCCAGGGGAGCAGGGAAGGATCCAACTCCTCTCCCTGAGCAGTGACAGAAACAACAACTGACTGTAACCCCCATTCCTGTCCCCCTGCACCGCTGTGGGGAGGAGGGAGAAGGTGGAAGGAGGGGTGGGGGGAAGGTGTTTTTAAGACTGTTTTATTTCTCACTCTTTGGTTTTTATCCTGTTAGTAATAACTTTAAGTCTGGAAGTAACAAATTTGAGTATACCCCCACTGTGAGTTTGTTTTGCCCGTGAAGGTAATCAGTGACTTCTCCCAGCTCTTATCTCTACTCAGGAATCCTTAGTTGTTTTTTGTGTGTTTGTTTGTTTGTTTGGGGGGGTCGTGTGGGTTTTTTTGTTGTTTTCTTTTGTTGTTTTGGGGGTTTTTTCCTCTCTCTCCTCTGTCTAGTTGCAGAGGGAGAGAGTTTTAGTGAGTCCCTGGAATCTGGCCATGGCCAACCCCCCTACAGAAATACAGAGCAAGCATATACTAAAATAATTTAGAATTTTGGGGTTAAATGAATATATAATATAGCCAAGGTCAAACAATGAATAATTTCACTGTATCCTGTGAAATTGTGGAGTTCCTGTAATGTATTTGCAGTGGTGTTTCCAAAGCTCACACTAAAACCACAGTGGAGATTATATG
Source organism: Empidonax traillii (assembly GCF_003031625.1). Classification (NCBI taxonomy): domain Eukaryota; kingdom Metazoa; phylum Chordata; class Aves; order Passeriformes; family Tyrannidae; genus Empidonax; species Empidonax traillii. The sequence goes on from NW_020956886.1 coordinate 23,517, forward strand.
GTTGTTAATGACAAGTGTGTGTCCTGGACAGTAATAATCTGCCTAAAAAACCCTCTGCAAACCTGGAGCTGTCTCATTAATAAGGGGAGCTTGTCTGAATCATTTCCTTTCCTTTCAGCCTGAGGAAAGCTGTCTGCCATGCAAGAAAAGAAATTTTAAAGAAAATACCCCTTGTGCCTAACTAAAAGATTTCAGGTGAAATAATATTTGTAATTTCAAAATTATATAAATGTGGAGCCAATTTTTATAATTTGGTTGAAACATTTTTCAACACAATTAAAACTCCAAGGTCCAGTGAAAATCAAAGGAATAACTCTAGAAAATGAACAATATAATTTTTTTTAATTAATATACTTTTACCAATGTGATTGTAGCAGAGACATCTGTGATTTTTTTTTTTTTTGAAAAAACTATATTTATGGCCAAAAATATTCTCAAAAGGGATGTCCAAGGGATTTTTGTTCACCTGACTCTTTATGCATTCATAGAATCATGGAATATACTGAGTTGGAAGGGACCCATCGTTTGCCCACCTGCTGAGAAATTCACCCCTAAAATGATGTATTTTGTTCCTATTATTTGCTGCACAGGTGTCTGATGACCATTTTCCCATGGATCATGGAAGTATCTTTTTGTAAGAACAGTGAAGTACATTTTTTAAAGCAACTTTACCCAAAGGCAGATGAAGCAAATACTAGAACAAAGCTTTGAGAAGTACTGCTGCAGTTTTTCAAATTAGGAGAAAATGACAGTAAGGAAAGGGATGGCTAGGCTCCCCTTCTGTAAGTTTTATCATAAACAGAAATATTTTACTTTTGTGGATAAATATTTTTCTCCTGTGGATTAATCTTACAGTGTCAGTTGTGTGGCTCTGCCTCATGGCAGTTTGATACCTGTTATGCGCAAGCTGGTTCTTGCACATGTATGATAGGTCAAAAAAAAGCAAATACTTCTGGTAAAATTCGCTCATAATACTTGAGAGTTAAGAAGACACTGCTAAATTAAGCAGCAAACCTATTAGAAAACAAAAAAAAAAATAGAGGAAAAAAAGGCTACCCCAGCTGTTGGAGTGGATCTTAGGAGAGTCTGGCTGACCGTGTGATTTCGGCCCAATTCTCACAGAATCACAGAATCAGGGAGGCTGGAGAAAACCACCAAGACCACCAAGTCCAGCCTGTGTCCAATGTCCACTTTGTCCCCCAGCCCAGGGCACTGAGTGCCGTGTCCTGCTGTTTATTGGACACCTCCAGGGTTGGAGAGCCCACCACCTCCCTGGGCAGCCCCTTCCAATGCTTGACAGCCCCTTCTGTGAAGAAATTCTTCCTGAATTCTCACTTTCTGTGCTCTGATTCCTCCTGCTGCAGAACTGGAACAGAATTTTTTGCTGTCAGACTTGTAAAGGTTAATGAATAATCCTTATGTTTTTTTGGGTACCATCACATATCTGAGAATATGCATATAATGCTTCTCTTCTTTTGGCTACTAGAAGTTCCTTATTCCGCTGGACAGTAAAGACATACATTTGATTAAGGATAATTTCCAAATTGCTCATTGTTGGAATAGTTTCTGACTAATAACTTTTCTGTTTAATGTAGAATGACAATCTCAATAGTTTGACCAACCACCAAGACAGATGATGGTATTTCTTAGAATTCTGTATTGCTTAAATATCCTTCAAGACAGTTGATTTAATTCTTCTAATGCTTCCACTAGTAACATCAACAAAAATGGCAAAATTTAATTAGGTGATGCTGCTACTTCAAATCTGTGCTTCTGTTCAATGCTGTTATTACAGAGCTGTGGGGTTGTTACTCCTGGAGAAAAGGAGGCTCAGGGGGGACCTTCTGGCTCTGCAATCCCTGCCAGGAGGGGGGAGCTGGGGGGGGTCGGGCTCTGCTCCCAGGGAACAGGGACAGGAGGAGAGGGAACGGCCTCCAGCTGGGCCAGGGGAGGGGCAGGTGGGACATCAGGAGGAATTTCTCCCTGGAAAGGGTGGTCAGGCCCTGGCAGGGGCTGCCCAGGGAGGTTTGGAGTGCCCAGCCCTGGAGGTGTCCAAGGCAGGCCTGGCCGTGGCACTCAGTGCTCTGGGCTGGGGACAGGGTGGGGATGGGGCACAGGGGGATCCATGGGCTGGGAGGGCTTTTCCAACCTCTGTGATTCTGCAAAAAATCTATCCTTTGCAGGTCTTTGTTACCTTTTAATTGATGCTTTTATATCATTATTTCTCCTTGGGGGTCAGGTTGCTACAGCTGGTGGTTCTACAGTGCAATTTCTTAGTGTTTAACTGCTGTGATGCTGGAATCTACAGCACAGTGGGATTGAGAAATACATACAAACAGAGCATGGGCTTGTATACCTCAGTACGTTGGGAAATGCATGATTCCATGCAATCAAAACACGGACTGTTCTTGGCAGTGGGTTACAGGGCTGGCTCTGCTGATCTTTTGTGGGTTTGGCAGCTGGTGTTCTTTTTTTCCTTCTGGTAAAACCGTAAAACTACATGTTAACCAGTGCCTCTGGCTGGTCATTGAAAACAGTCTTGTTCATCCTGAGCTGGTTCTTGCTCAAATTATGAGCACTCAGTAGATTGGGACTATTGTTTTACCTTCCCTTCTCCCTGCAGAAGGGGAATTAATCAGTGAGTCATAGTGAGGGACAGAGAGCATCATCCATTCAGTCATAGCATTCCCATCAACTGTGGGATATCTGCAGGTTGCTGGCAGTTTCTAATAACCTCTTTCACAGTAATATTCACAAAACTCTAACAGGATCAGAATGTCACCAGGAATTTCAGGTAGAATCACTTTATTTGTCTAACTTCAGTATTTTCTATGCCTTCAGGCTTTTTCTGCCCCCTTTCATGGTTTGCTGCATTCTGGTAAAGCCCCAGGGGAGAAATTCCTACTCATAATTGATGGAACATCAGGGACTGATTGTTTGTAGCAATGAGATTATAGAATATAAACCTCAGGAATAAGGAGAAAGCATGTAGATAACAGATGAAACTCTGATTTTCACTATTATATTTACCTGTGTATTTTTAAAAGTTTAGGGCAAAAAAGAGCTCCAGACAGGAACCTGATGAGCTGGAGTTTTGTTTGTTTGTTTGTTTTTTCCTCCACTTATAGCTCTTATGTCTGAGGGGTTGTTTTGCCTTCCTCCTTCAGTTGTCTGAGATGGCCACTGAACTGGCAGTTGCTGTTGATATCTATTAAGGTGTATCTCATAAAAGGTCCTGGACATCATTCCAAATGAGATGAATTTAACATAAAGATTTGACAGTCTTGCTCTACCAAAAGTCCTTTGTGGGGGCAGTTTCTTATTGCAGATTTATCCTGCACTGCAGGGCATGCACTGACATGGGAAGCACTGACACCTTGTAGTGTATTCGGTGCTGCTGGTTTTGATAAGACACGTTACTGTCATATACTGTAGTTTCAAGTGATTAAAATTTGTCGAGTAGGGAGATGAAGAATATCAATTGTGTAAGCAAGGTGTCATCCTGGGACATCTTCTTCCTAAAATTGAAGGAGGTGGGAGAATAAAACTCACACATTTTACTGATGGCATGAACCAACTTGGAAACCGTTGGTTACAAAACTCACAATATAGTTGAAAGTGAATTGAAAGTACACTCAGAGGCATTAGGTGCCAAAGGTAAAAGACATGGAGGAAGACAATAAAATGTAAGTCCCCTTAAGAAATGTAATGAAATGTGAACTCCAGTTACCAGCTGCTATGTCATCACTCTCAAGAAAAGTACAATACTGACACTCAACATTTAACAGACATTTCTGTTTTCTTAGAAATACGTCTAGAGAATTGTAGGGATGATGACACTACATTACTTCAGGAACAGTGTATATTTATAAGTCTTTTTTTCTCTTTCCCTTCTTCATCTCTTTAACTTCAATTTTGTATAAAGACTAATAATCCAAAAAAAAAACAAAAAACAAAAAACCAAAAAAAAACTGTTAGATGTAGGTGATCTTATTCTCCCCAGTGGTTATCAGATGCAGTACCTTCACAAGACTAATTGTTCATTCACCTCATATCACAGCTGTCCTGTTTGTTCTTACTGAACACATTTGAAATTTGAATAACTTCTGTAAAATATTTTCATTTTAAAACTCTGTTTGGGTTACGGAAGATGATCTTGGCATTTAGCTGAGGTTGTTGTTTGTGAGATTTTTGCCTTTAGCCTGCAACACTTGCCACTTTCACAATCTAAACATCTTTTCCCCACATCACCTATTTTTTAGTTACATATGTCCAACAACATGAAAAGTTTCTTTCGATTTATGAGAAGAGTTTGATGAATTTATAGAAAATACAGAGACACCAAATCAACCACCTGTGGAGCTAAAATTTTTTCCCATTTGTTCATCAGACAGCTGTGCCCTTGGTGATCTATCTGGAGCATTTAAAGAAATTAAATTGCAACAAATCTCTGTTTCCATCTTTCCATAATTTACATAATTTCCCGTAACTTCCCTTTCTTGTCACATCAGAATGAAATAGGTCAGTATAAAGCTACCCCCAAATAACTGAGTTGGGATGGAAATGCTCAGGTGTTTTAAAATGTCATTATTTTTGTATGTCTTTATTAGGGAAGAGGAAAAGAAATTAGCTTACAGCTAATAATGTTTCCAACAGGTGTATGTGTAAAAGGAATAGAATACTCTGTTTCTATTGCAGCACTGTTATAAAGAAATAATTTTGCAGGTGCATTTTTTTAGCTTTATGTGAAATAAATGAAAGAGTAAAAAGAAAAAAACAGTCTGTCAAGATGGACTATTTATGCAGACTTTTTCTTCCCAACAAAAATCTGCAGTTCAAGTTCCATTTACAGTAAAATCTAAAATGCTAAAAATCTGTTTAATCAAGACTTTGACTTGCTAAAGGGAGGGGGAAATGTATAAAGCACTGAGAGGATGAGTGTATTTAGTGACAAGATTCATACTCTGGTACACTATTAAGTCTTTTTAAATTCAAAAGAGATAAACCATCAGAATCATTAACTATTAAAAAGTTAAGCTTTTGAGTAGTGTTCAGCAGCCTCATGGAGTGGAAAGGGTTTTAGTTCTGCAAACAGCTCTAGCTGCAGAGCTCTCCCAGATCCCTGAAGGTTAATATTTGTGGTCACCTTACAAGTAAGGAAGCACAGAAACCAGATGACTTGTGTGAGATCACCTGCTCCTCTGGCTTCAGGGACAGTGACATTGGTCAGTCTATTTTTACTTTGGATGTAAATCTCTGTCTGTGATTATCAGGGGAAAATGAGTGTATCAACTTGAGATGACAGCGAAACTCAGTCCCATTCAGCGACTGCCTTTTCGTGTCCTTAAGCTCTGTTTGCAGCTTTCTGAACTGAAACAGATTAAACAGGGCATATCATTGTCGGATTCTACTGACATCAACCAGTTTTACAAATAAATTCCATGTTTGAATTTTTAGTTCACCTTTCTTGAGGTGTAATTTGGGCTAATAGAGAATAATCTCTCTTCTTTATATTGGGAGGCATATTCAGAAAATGAACAGCATTTTCTAAGAACTGAAGACAGTATGACCTTCATTTGTTTTAAACACACATTAAAAAAAATCTACATAGGAAGAATATACTTATTTTTTAAAACAGCGATTTCAAATGTTCCTCTTGAGTGACTATTGAGTCTTTGTGTGTTACAAACTATCCAGATGATACTGATGTTTTTCATGTCAGTCTCTGCACAGTTAATGCCTCTTCTTTCTGGATCTAGACTTCAGCTGATTTTTAAGATTTTGAGATGAAAATGCTCTCCTGTACCAAATTTAGATGTCACAATCATAATTCACAAAAGTCCCATGTAATCCCCCCCATCAGTTTTACAGCAGTGATTGTTTGCCTAATTACATAATGAAACAGGGCTTAAGCTTACAAAGCTTCCTCATAAACACGAGGAAGATAGGTCTGATTTTTGCCTCATTTAGACAAGTTTTACACCAGTTAAATGAGTATTTATTTGTCTTAGAAAAAATGGAATTATCAGAAAAGATGTTATGTTTTAGCTTTCCTGTCATCATCCTAGGTTGGGATTTTTTGAGTACATGAGGACATTCATGCTGGTCACATCAATATCCTCAAAAGAACTGTAGGTTTGAACAGTTTAGTTTTGTTGGGTCTATTTTCTAGAACTCTAACCATTCTTCCTGTCTCTAGACTCCTTTCAGTTGATTAACTTGTTTTTCCACAGGATGTTAAGAGTGCTGAATAAAATAAAAGTATTGCTTCAATTGACTTGCATAAAACCTTACTGATCTCGTAAGATATCAACCTATTAAAAAAAAAATAAAAGGAAAGGGATAATGCTGATTTTCATTTGTGAGTTGCTGCAAATCCAGATTTTATTTAGTGCTGTTTAGCTGGTTGTTCTTGATGTTCTATGTAGCAGATTGTTTTTACCTAAATTTGATGCTTCTTAGTTTTATAGACAGTATTGTACCTTACTGATTTATGGCCGTTTCTTCAATTTGTCGAGATCATCTTGCTCTCTGAAATGGTTGCAATCCTCTGTAATTTGATCACATTTTAGGAGCAAAAAGTGAATTTTGTTATATATGTAATTGTTCAAAAACTCTACATATCCTTCATTCCTGGGTTTATTGGTGTTCTTGGAAATGTGTCCACTGCCTGAAGTTGTTCACTGGGGAAGTATTTCACATTTGACAAATGCTCCTGCAGTTTTGCAGTGCTCTGTTGATGTGGAGGTGGTGTTTTACACAGTGGATTCTGTAGTACAGCTTCCAATGATTTGTAGCATGCTTCTTTACTGACCAATTTTGCCTTTTCTGTATTCATGAAAGTAAGTTTTCACTGTTTCTTTTTCAACCTGAGCACAGTTTCTTGGGCTTCAGTCAGCCCTTAAATAAACCACTGGTTTATCATCTTGCAGAAACATAATTCCTGAAGTGTTTTATGATTAATCAACAAAGTCCTTAGATTCTTTTTTAATGTTTCAAGTGCCAGGTCCTAAAAACTTTCTGGGAAATGTGCCAATGCTGTTATATATTCTCCTTAAAATCCCCCCAAACCTAAACCTACCATTTACTTATGACAAACTAGAGTATGTTACTGCATGTCTAAATACAGCTATGAATTCTTGCAGGAGTCCTCCTAACAATTCTTTCCTCAACACTTCAAACTTTTTTAACTTTCCCCAGTTTTCCCATTGAATGTGCCTTCTCCCTGGTGAACTTATATTCAGCTGTTGTGCCTTGAGCATGCACTTGATTTGACATTGGAATTAGACAACCTCTAATTAGAAAGCTGAACATGTTCATATCATGTCAGCAAGTTATTAAAAAATACTGCTTTTACAGCTATATTTCCAAAGATCATAGAATCATAGATTGGTTTGGGTTGGAAGGGGTTTTAAAGATCTTCTTGTTACAACCCCTTGCCATGGGCAGTACTGCACCAAAAAGGGAGATGGATGTTCATAACTTACTTTTTATTACTACAAAATAATGATAGTCAAAAGGCAGACAAGTGTCTTAGCCATCTACAGAAATGCTTGATTTGCAATGAAAATGAGGACATTTGTTTTATGTCCATCTTTTTAATCCAATCTTCTGCAATTCACATCAATATAGTTTAAGAACAGAAGAAATATCTATGGAGCATATTTAATATCTGCGACTGTATCAGTATTTTTATGATTTTATAAAACAGTAACTTTATTACAAATTTTATCTTTAGGTCTACAGTGTCATATATCTGACTGACCAATGGATATTTACTGATGGATGGATGGACTGATTTTTATTTGTATGTTTGATTCTTAATTCTCTAATGATTTGCCTTCAGAGGAATTAAGGATTAAGTTCATTTGAGAGGTGTGGACATAATTGTGTTAGAGAAGGATGGGGATTTATTTCCTTAGTTCAGTGATGTCTGCATGTCATGCCATGTCAATGCCAAACACGGGGTGACCAAGTACAAAATTTTGCAGATGATTTGCTCTTTGTACACATAGCAAAGTTGGGACATCCATAGTGGAATATATTTCCCATGTCTTAGGCTGCTGTGTTTGTATAATACTGCATTATATGAAGATCTAAAAAACCAACTGTTAGACAGGAATAAAGACACAGAATGTGTCTTTTCTGGGTGCACAGGTGCAAGGCAAGGGAGTGTGAGCAAGGCAACCAAGGCATGGGAGGTTTAGGCAAGGCAAGGGAGCAGTAGGGAAGGCAAGGCAAAACCATAAAGAGAAAAATCACTCCTCCAAGCTTTCATTACTTTCTTTTTAAAAGTTTTATAATAATCTCTTGCTGTTTCAAGTTCCTTGCCTTCTTGTTTCAGTTACTTTTTCTGTATTCTCATAATCTTCTATTGAGAGTTCATTTATTTGAAGGGGCAGATGTGACTGTCATTGCAAATTCAAATCCTACTATGCCAGCTCAGTGGTGTTGAGTGTTTAGTGCAAAACTACTCAGCACTGGAGGATACAGACAACCGATCATCATCTTGTGTTCCTGATTCATAAGGGGTTAAAACTCTCTGAGTCAATATAATAATTAAAATACTTCTGATATGTGGTTTTTTTAATGTTGAATGAGATTTAGGCAGTTGAGAAAGAGCGGTCCTTGTTACTGAATAAGCTTGAAAGGTTTTGTTGGAGTGGCAGAAATCCCACTCATATATCAAATGTTTCTGAAATGTCCCACTCAATCTTACACTTGTGATCACAGAGTCCCAGAACAAGTCAGACTGGAAGGAAGGAAGTAGTTTTAAACTGAACTGTTTTTCTTGTAATACTCTGCCATCCTTTAAAACAGTATTTGTTTTCATGTCCACCCAGCTTTTATTTTACAATATGTTTTGTGTTCTACCAAAACCAAAAAAATATAATGCATTTAATAAAGCAAACCAACCTTGAAAAATTTGGCAAGCAAACATTGGCTTGTAGTAAATCAGTCAATCAATTAATCCTGTTTTGTTCAACATCAATTGGTTGCATGTTTTCCTAAGTGCATCCAAAAGCTACCACACCTCCTGAGAAATGGAGTAGGAGGAAGAAGAATAATTTTAAGAGTTCTACTTATATGCATGTTGCTTGTGGTGAATGGATCATGTCACGTAACAGCAAATAATTAGCAAGAGCCCAGCTCACTGCCAGCGTTGAAAGTGTAATTAACTCTCGTGTAGAGAAGCAATGGAACACAGAGGAGGTGTTTTCAGAGAAACCAGGAGAATCTGAGTTGGAGTTGTCTTTGCTTCATTGTGGCTTTATCCCAGTACTCATGATACCTTCTCTAGTTTCCTATTACTATCCTCCTGCACTGCTGTACCAACACATCCCAAAGAGGAAATGGTTGTGGTGACAGATGGGATCCAAACCTTGGGTGGCCGTGCTTGGAGCACACAGAAGAACAGGAGCGACGTGCTGAAAGTTGTGAGTTACCACAGGCTATCCATCTGAGGTAAAAAACGAAGCCAAGCTTTCTCTCAGTGTAAGCATAACATGCCTTTTTTAGTATAGAAAGTACTGCAGGCTTATTTTTCATTTTGAATGTAAGTTCTTAATTTTCAAAAGTTATTGTTACTTTCTCATAAAAAGTAGGAATATGCAGTTTAATGCTGAGCTTTAAAAATTACAAAAACTAGAGTGGTGACTGTTCCAAATCCAGTTATGGTGCCTGCTAAAATTGAAACTCTTAGCCCATTCCACCTATTACTTGCCAAAAGATAAGGATCAAAAGATCAATAGTAGAATAAATTCCTTGATAGGGCCTGGATGGCTTGGAAGAAGAGGAAATACAAAATAACAAGGAAGATGGTTTTCTTTTCCTCCCTTTGAGATAACAAGTATTTGCCCTAATGTTCACAGGACTCTGTGATCCCGTGTAATCAAACAGGCTGAATTTGCACTTGTTTCTGTGGATATGTAGAGAATATTAAATATTGAAAGAAGACAGCTGGGCAGGTACCAGACCTATTCCTATGAATGATGTAGGACTGATTATATGCTGTATTCAGCACTATCTGATTAAATCTGATGTTTGTGTTGGAGCAATGGAACATGACCTACCCAGAGAGGTGGTGGACTCACCATCCCTGGAGGTTTTTAAGCAGAGATTGGATGTGGCCCTTAGTGCCATGCTATAGTAATTGGAGTTGGATCAGGGGTTGGACTTGATGATCTTGGAGGTCTTTTCCAACCCAATCTATTCTATGATTCTATGATTCTATGATTCTATGACAGGAATGCAGGGAGCCACAAATACCTCACAATCCTGCACTCTGGTTAAGCAACTTTGCGTAAATAAAAATAAAGAAATATTCACTGTGGTTCATGGGGTGGGAGTTCAATTTCATTTTCTTTAAATGGCCATCAAGCAGCATTGACTGAAATTGTATAGGAGACCCAAGAGAAATACTTCTTACAGCAGCTTTGAAAGAGCCACCCTTGTGTTATTATGTCTCACTTTATTGTACATGGCCACAACTGAGGAAGTCTCCAAAATGTGCTGATAAAAACTGTATATCTGACTCTTCATGTAATAAAACACTTTCTAATTGTTTTCCATGGTGCTCATTCTCTTTTCCTAATAGTACCTTTAGCAACAAAAGTGACATCTTGGAGAGGGTCTTGTTTTTCTTTAAACAAGAATGATGACTAAAATCTGTCTGCACTTAAAGTTATTCATTTGGATTCTATTCCCCAGGCTTTACTGAAGCAAAAACCTCTGATTGGGATTGTTAAAAGGGAATTTTGCTTGGATGGAGAAGGTTGAACCCTAGAATTTTGTACACATTTATACAAGGTGAGTAGGGACAAGTATGCTGGGAAATACCCATGTGCTCACCCATGTATTCTGAATTTCTCACTGTCCCTAATTTTTTTGGCTTAAAAAAAGTCCAATCAGGGGAGAAAACAAATCAACCAACATCTACATGTTAGGGCTTGCTCAGTTTTGCTGCTCAATATATTTAAAATGGATTTAACATAAACAAAATACCAAATCCTGTGAGGTGGAGCAAATAATTAAAAAAAAAATTAAAAATGCAGGGAATTCTTAATATTTGGTACTTCCAAGGATTTTTTTTCAGGACAATCCAAATGTAGTGCACAGCTTTTCCTTCAAAATGAAACAAGTCCAGAGGAGGCACCAGGATGATCAGAGCAGATGATGGGGCAGCTCTGCTGGGAGGAAAGGCTGAGAGAATTGGGGTTGTTCAGCCTGGAGAGGAGAAGCTTGAGGGTGACCTGATTGTGGCCTTCCAGTACACAAAGGGAGCCTGAAAGAACGATGGAGACAGACAATTGACAAGGGTCTGAAGTGACAGGACAGGGGGAATGGCTTCAAACTGTCAGAGAGTAGGATAAAATAGGATATTAGGAAGAAATTCTTGGCTGTGAGGGTGGGCAGGCCCTGGCACAGGTTGCCCAGAGAAGCTGGGGCTGCCCCATCCCTGGGAGTGTCCAAGGCCAGGTTGGATGGGGCTCTGATCAAAAAAAGTCAACAGAAACAAGTAGAGAAGAAAATTTTGCCCTCTGGCTTAAATAAATGAGGCACATAATATCAACAAGACATCATTAGCTGTGTAGATCAGAGAACACTGTAGATGCATTATTACAGTTCTAGCATGACAGACCTAAAGTTCTGACTACCTGAAAGCTGAATCCAACACTTACTGTCATTGCTACGAGACAACCAAACCTTGTCCCTGCAATGACATTTGAAAGCTGTAAAATTGACATCTTTAACCTCAAAACTCCAGGGTAGAAAGTGAACCTCAGGTCACCAAAATTATAAGCTTTTCAGTATTTTCTGGTGCTTGTGTAGTCATGTTACAGAAAAAGGACCGAGTGTTGAAACCACCTACCATGAGTATATGGGGTGGAAAAAATTAAGCTAAGTCACTTGAAGGCAGCCCTATTTATTTATCTCCCATGTGTTTTCTAGCATTAAAGAACATGTGAGATGACTATATCCAGAGCGAACAGAACTCTGAGGCTCCTTTAAAGGTGCTGCTTAGAGAGTAAATTGTTTTAATTTTTTCTCTGCAGCATTTGAGTAATGTTCTCCATGACAGATTTACTGAGGGGATTATATATGTATTGTAACATAATATCCTTTACTACGTAAATGTTTTAATCTCGACCTTTCAAAGCAAAAACAAACCCCCCCCCCCCCCCCCCCCCCAAATCTTGAGATTAATTTTTCCATAAGGAACATGCCTGGTGGTTGTGTGGACCTTTTTGCTATTTAATTGGCCCCTTAATTACTTTCAAAGCATGAATTTCATGCACTGCTTGCTCTCTGTCATGGTCCTCTGTGAATGCACTGGTTCTCCTTTCCCTGTGGAGGTCAGATGACTCTGAAATGATTCCTCTTCTTGGAACAACATGTGGACTGTGAATGAAGACTCTTGTTAACTTTAGATTTTCAATGATCTAACGTAATTTTGCCCTTCATATTGACCTTAAAAACTATTAAAATGCAGAACAATAATTCTGTCTTATGTATCATTTTGTATTTTGCTGTGATATCATCGTGGCTAG
>NW_020956886.1:36322-37610 GCF_003031625.1 Empidonax traillii
ATGATTCCTCTTCTTGGAACAACATGTGGACTGTGAATGAAGACTCTTGTTAACTTTAGATTTTCAATGATCTAACGTAATTTTGCCCTTCATATTGACCTTAAAAACTATTAAAATGCAGAACAATAATTCTGTCTTATGTATCATTTTGTATTTTGCTGTGATATCATCGTGGCTAGGCTTCACGAACGAAGATTTGAGAAGGGCTCTACCCACGCTTGCTCCAAGCGCACTGATGGCTAAAGAGGCCAATACGAGATAGACAAGTCCGGTTGCAGAAGGCACAGCAGAAAGACTCTCCAGGTGATATCGACAAGACGCAATTCTTTCTGCGTTGTCTTTTCTCCTCCAGAGTGATCCTGCGTGTGTTCTCAAAAGCAGCAGCAGCGTTATAGATGGTGTGTCTCCAGGCCTCCCGACTGGAGGCCAGGGTAGACCAATGGTGCTGATCAATATGGCCAAGGCTGAGGGATTGTTTCAGGCAGTCCTTGTATCTCCTCTTCGGGGCTCCTCTCTCACTGCAACCAGTGGCAAGTTCCCCACAGAGCACGATCTTAGGGAGGCAGTGGTCCTGCATCCTGGAGACGTGCCCTGCCCAGCACAGCTGAGTTCTCAGCAGCATGGCCTCAATGCTCGTGACTGCTGCCTGTTCAAGGACACACGTGTTGGTCACACAGTCAGTCCAGTGGATGTTGAGGATTGTACGGAGGCAGCGCTGATGGAAGCGTTCTAAGAGACGCAAGTGGTGCCGGTAAATGACCCAGGATTCAGATCCATACAAAAGAGTAGACAGCACGATGGCTCTGTAAACGCTGATCTTTGTACTTTTCTTCAGGTGTTTGTTTTGCCACACTCTTTTATGGAGTTTACCAAAAGCTCTGTACACCTTTGCTAACCTGTTGTCTATTTCTGTGTCAATCTTACCGTCTGAGGAGATGGGAGCCTTTTCAACCTAAGGCGACTGAAGGCCCACACTAAGACCTTAAATCATCTTGTCCATGAGCTGCTTTACACTGATGATGCCGCCCTCGTCACCCACACAGAAGCAGCTCTGCAGCGTTTAACATCCTGCTGTGCAGAGGCTGCTGAGCTTTTTGGTCTGGAAGTCAGCTTGAAGAAGACAGAAGTTTTCTATCAGCCTGCTCCTCAGGAAGCCTTCCATCATCCCCATATCACCATTGATGAAACAGCACTCAAATCAGTCATTTTGCTGTGAACAAAGATGTGAAATTGCAGAAGGGCTTGTTCCTGTTCACATTCATACTGGTAGCACAAATAACATAAATAT
>NW_020956886.1:37787-54296 GCF_003031625.1 Empidonax traillii
GCTTGAAGAAGACAGAAGTTTTCTATCAGCCTGCTCCTCAGGAAGCCTTCCATCATCCCCATATCACCATTGATGAAACAGCACTCAAATCAGTCATTTTGCTGTGAACAAAGATGTGAAATTGCAGAAGGGCTTGTTCCTGTTCACATTCATACTGGTAGCACAAATAACATAAATATTGTTGGAAATGGAAAATATGTTGACTAACAAAGCTATGCTGTATGTTCCAGGACAGATGATGTACTTCTATTTGCTTAACCAAGGTGTAAGACTATTTCTAAAATTTAAGGGGATAATGTTGTGACCATATATAGGCAAGACATGAGTGCTTTCCATCTACCCATGTGCTGTGGTTTCCACAGGAAGAGAACCCTGGTTCCTGGTGTGGAGGGAGCCTTTTTACTGTCTAATGAGATCCCTGGACGCTTTTCTGGAGACATCCTGTGATATGCAGTTATGTCACAAACTAGTGTTTTAGGTCACTCAAAGAATCACTGGCAAAGGTATTGGCGTAAGCAGGTTTAACATAAAAGGGAAAACATGACAAAGTTCACTGACTAGGTTTGCTCTGCTACTCTAGAAGGTTTAAATACACAGAAAAAGATTGGACTAAAATCTAAAATCAATCTGAAACTAAAATCAGCTTAAAAAGATATACACAGGGACTGGGGATGGAAAAGTGTAAGGATAAAAAGGAATTAAGGAGACTATCCTATTGAGTCTCAAGGTTCAGAGGGGACGCTCTTGCAAACTTAGTCCTGGACTTGACCAATGATTTAATCCTAAAGGTTTAACAGCACTGGAACTTAACAGCTCTCAATTAATAGCCTGATTTAAGCAATTTAACGAAAGATTCTATAGGATTTACTATTGCACAACAGTAACTCATTTTGGGGCCTAACTTACTGATGAATATAATGTATTTCAGCCTCTAAGACATTCTCAGTACATTTGCTACAGCATATTAACACTCACACAGACTTAAGGAGTATGTACTTATGTACATGTGGACATGTTACTTGTGTGACACACTTATGTACAAGTATGTTACAATTCCCACCAAAACTGACTCGGGTCAGATGCCTTTGCATCTTCTTAGTGAGTGAGGGCTTGAGCCTCAAGGAGTGGGGTATCAGCCCTGGATCCACCATCGCTGTCCAGTGACAGCACTCCAAGTATAGCAGACTTGAGAGTTCACTGGCTGTGAGGCCCCACCCGCAGACAGATGCTGGTCACTGCAGTCTAGGACAGCCCCAAGGGTCTCACTCAGCACTGCTGGGTGCAGGAATGCAAGAGAGTTGGCATTAGTCACAGTAATTTTCCAACTGGGCCTCAACTGAGGTCAGCAACTCACTGCAAGGTCCATAACAAAAACGTTGCACTGGAGTTGTTATTCGGGCGAGAAGAAAAAGTTTCCAAGGCTGGCTGTGAGAAAGCAGGAGCTCATTAGCCAGCACTGGTTCCTGGAGCAGTGTCTCTGGTAAGCTCAGGAGGAGCTCAGCCCTGGTGCTGTTTGTCAAAGCCTAACGAGCATTTCTGAGATCCCAGCCCTGCCTGAGGAGGGTAGGGGGGAGTTGCATCACCATGACCTGTTCTGCAGACTGTGAGTCCAGAAAGGCTGCTAAGTTTGAAAGATGGAATTAGATGGAGTTGATCACCTCTATCAAGTGCTAGTACCTTTTTTCTCCAGCATCCTTGTGTGGCCAGAGGTGAGTCATTTTGTGCTGCTCTGTGTGCAACCCTTTCCTTTGCTGTTCAGGCTTATCCAGCTATTAACCTCACACTGTAAGCCATGCTTGCTGTTGTGTCCTGCAGTTAAGGTTGTGGGGTTTGTGTTTTCATTACCCTGGTGCTTTTTGAAGGCTGGTGAACAGACAGTGTAAGGTCAGACCATACCTGGGTGGAACCACACAGTGGTTATTTCTTTGGTCTACTAGTGACTCTTCAAAACTGTTTAAAAGCAGCAGGGAAGTACAGGTGTGGGAAATAAGCCCCTTGATGTCTTAATTCAGCTGTGACCTGACCCCTAACATCACCTGTGTATCATAATAAAGAGGGCTGACAAACAACAGGCTGTAGAAAAATCGTGGCATTGGGTTTTGTCTATTCCCTCAGAAGTAACAGCAGTCTGGTTAAAAAATGGGTGGCAAAAAGCGGGGTTTAGTTGAAAGTAGTGAGAATTTGGTCCATATAGTAACTGAGTTTCAGTAGACTAGCTGAAATAAGTGTTAGATAATAATACTGAGGGAACAGAAAGTGAAATAGCAATTAAAGTGGAATTTAGTATATACGGTCTGGTTGCAATTTCAATATATACAACTCATAATCACTGGTCATTAATCATTGATTTACTTTGAAAAATGGTGACAGAATCTTTATATACACAAGGAGGATCATTTTCTCCCCTTGTTTTGGAGAAAATCAGTGAATCAAGACCCAAATAGTTTCTCCGTTTAATAAATTTATTTTTATTTTTTTTCTGTGTCACACACAGTATTTCATCACAGTATTAACATATTCTCTGGTTTTCTTTCCTGTTGCTGTATGTATAATTAAATGAATGATGGGGTTATGCTTTCAGTGGCAATAGAAAGATTTCTAAAAGTTGACTTAAACTCACAGGAGAGGGAGAGAGCAGCAAAGATATAAATAATATTTACTTGAACGATGCAGTGAGTTATGGTGGGCTTAAGCAGTGCTTACAACTAGCAAAGACAGGCAAGCTCTGTGAATATCTTTTTTTAATTGAAGAGCACATTCTAGCAGCCTTTGCTGTAGATCGTTTTGCTAAGTTACTGGTGATTTTGTGCCCTCTTGGAGAGCTGTATAATCGTCCGTGGCCAAAGCGATGGACTGAGGAGCCTGATAGGAAATGGATTCAACAAAACCATGTCTGCATGAACCCCAAACTGTAGCATGAAGTCAGAAATGAAAATGGCAAATTTATGAGAGAATAGTCGGCTGATTTTGTAAAAAGGGAAGCTTATTATTTATATTTCAAGTGGCTGATAATAAACTGTTTTGTTTAACGCCTTGAAAGGGTGTGTTTTGCCACAGAGATTAAGATCCATATCTCCTAGTTTGCCTCTTATTCCTATTATATTACAAAAAAAAATATCCTTGGTTCAAAATAAAGAACGAGTGCCTGAGAGCACAAGAGAGGTAAATTTGCATATGACTTCTGCAGCTTTGTCTCCACTTCGAACGGCTGATTTCCTAAACAGTTCCTTATCAAAAAGCTTCTTTGTAATGTTTTTCTGGCTGTGCAAAGGATAAGTTGCCTTTAAGTTTCCCTTTTGTCATAATCATATCTGAGAGAGAGAAACAGACATTTTGAGCTGTTTCTAAGGGTTTTGTCGATACGAGGAGTTTATTGTTTCTTTTTTTTTTTTTTTTCCACAGAGGAAATAATTATAGCTCATTAAAAATAATTCAAGGATCTTAAGATGTAAAGATATTTTCTAAGTGTCTTTAATACTTTTGTTCATGTGGCATTTTATAAAATTATAGCACAATGCTTTAAACTGACGAACGTTACTGAAAATGTAAATTTAACAAAGATAAAAAATGTGGAAAATCACCTTTAAGAAATCCAGAATCTATCTACAGAGGGTTTTTTGTGGTTTTTCTTTCAGAGTAATACTTCATTTCAAAAGGCATTTACTTCTTCTAAAGGCCTGTAAAGTAAAGTAGAATTTTGGCATAGCTATTGTATTTTGCTTTTTTTGAAATCTAGAATGTCTCAGATCTAAATATTATTTTCAATAACATTAATTTTTGTTGTGGCTTCCTTTGTTTTGTAGCACTTAAAACTGAAGCATTTTCCCCTTTGGAGTTTGCAACTTGAAAATATTCAGGATTGATGGTGAGACTAAACAAAAGAAAATTCCATGATTTATAGCGGTGTTAGTTTTATTTTAGGATGCCTAATTTTCAGTTAAAGAATTGCATTTCAAGCATAATAAAGGTGAGCTATGGTTGGAAACTTCTGCTTTAAGCATGTTTAGTATTTTATGAAAGGCTTTTTCTGCACCTAGTAAACTGCATCATCTAAAGATTTTTTTGGTGAATAAAAACAGATTAAAGCAATATATTGAGAAGTAGTTGTTAATTTGCTGTGCTCTTGAAGTCTTGTATGGGATGAGTCATAAGCTATTGAGAAAATATCACAAACTATTTCACTTATTAAAATATTAGAAGCTAATTTATTCTAGTGTTATTTGACAGCAGATTCAGAAAAGTCCTTCAGAAATCAATGTTTTTCATTTCCTCCTGACTTGTGGTGTCATTAACATGAGAGCAATGATAGCCATGTTGAAGATTTTGATTGCTTTTAGCTACACAAAAAGTGTTGAAAGTCAGAAATCACAGTCGTATATATGTTGGTATTTTAGATGGGTTTGTTGTGCCTTTTAGGTAAACAGAAGTCCTTGCTTTTTAAAAATGTTTTTAAACTTTTAAGTTGTTAAACTTCAAAGGAAAAAGTAGACATATTTAGATTAGTGAGATGAAAACATGCAATAAGCTGCTAGTGAGTTATGACTCTACTGGGTAAGTCTTTTTTACAACTGCACAGAGTGAAATGGCATCCCATGGTCTATGGAAATAAAGTTAACGTGAGTCATTGTGGGAAAGATTTCACTCCACTGCACTCAGGTTGTGTGTCTGGGATCTGGCAGTTTATCTCTAAGCTTGATGCATTTTCCCATATTCTGTGTCTCTCCTGAAGTCTGTGGTTCAGGTTTCTGAGTTCCTGTACTAGGCTGATCCATTTTTTTTCAGAGTATTTTAGAAGGCATCTTAGATTTCATTACATATTTTGTATTTGGCTCCTCATGGAAGCCTTACCCTGAAGTAGATCATTGGGGAGGACGAGGCATGACCACATATTGTCCCAAACATTGTGGCCATTGTGATGGGAATGTTGAGGTGGAAGGGAGGGTCCCATGGAGTGGGGGCAGCTTGTGCTGAGGGATTGTCCTGCTCTGCCCTGGGATCCTGCTCAGCCCCCTCACTGCCTGCAGGGGCTCAAAGGGGCTGCACATCCAAGAGCAAAATGTTAACCCTTTTCTTTTGATTTTGGTGTTAAACTTGAGGCCATTTTTCTTGAAGGAGTCTAGAGAAAGGGGAATATTCAGATGCTCTTTTTTATGGGAGGCACAAATTAATTTCTCTGTTTAAACAAAACTGAATGTCCAACACAAAATATATGAGAAGGGGCAGGAATACATAAACATAGCAAATAGAGGGAATAAATGTAAATACAAACTTAGTAATTATCATAAAGCCAAGTATTGTATTTCAGCACGTTTTGACCTATAGAGGGAGAAAAGGTGGAAAGAACAGAGAGTTTTAGAAATTTGAAATTTTAAAACATTGTTATAAAGAAAAACATCACCTAAACTTTTATTTTTATAAGTGACATGTATTTTAAGAGCATTCAACTGGCATAGGATAAATACTTTCTTAACCCAGCTTGGAAGTGCAGGATGATCTTGGAATCTTTTAAGGCAAATCTAAAAATTAAAAGTTCAATGTGCGTTTATAATAAAAATTTACAGGTATTCTAACTCACAAAATCCATGGGAAAACTTCTTCATTATCTTCATGTAATATTTTCTTTTAAGAAAACAAAGAAGGGTCTGTTGGCCCTACCTACAATGATCATTATTTTATATCAGGTGTTAACCTTTGGGTGGAAAGTCATGACTGTCCCTGTTTACTATAGTTTGATTCACATTGTGGATCATTATCTGGGCTTCCTCCAGATGGAAAAAACCTGAGAGATACATTCAGTGTCTCATCCAAGGTGCTTGAGTCACTAGTGGGGAGAGAATTTGTCTGCAAGACTTAAGATTTTTACGATAAAATGCCAAGAAAGTATGGAATTCACCAATTCAGACTGTAGATCTTCTGGTCCAAACACAGACATTTAATCTGCTGTCTATTTGTTCTTTTTACATTTGCATGGACTGGTATTTGTGTCCAGAATAATAACGTTTTCGTGGACTTTGGGTTGGGAAGATGCAGATGTTTCATTGCGACAGTGATGACTTCTGAAGTTACTGTAGGGCAAAGCAGAGTGTGAGTAAGGAGTGGGACAGAGGCACTCTGAACTATGAGCTGAAACTGCTGCATGGGCTTTATGTGTTGACTTTGTCTCCCAAAGTGTCCCTCTCTCCATCCACAACTCCTAAAGATTCCAGGGAGAACCGTCAGTGTCTGGAGAAAGGCATTCCAAAGTTTGTTGCCATTTTTCCTGATGCCACAGATAACTTTCTTACAGACTCATTTCCAGGCTGGATTGACTTTTTTGGAACACTTTCGATGTTCACTTTTGAAGCCAAGTGCATTTTTTGTCACTTGAGCAAATACCAAAGCCTGGAACTCCAACCTCCAGATTGATGCTGCTTTTCAGTGTGTAATTAACTGCAACATATGATCTGAACTTGAGAGAGAAGTAAAGAACAAAAAAGTAAAATACGTGCTATGACCTAGAAAACAGATGTAGCTGTGATTTACCTTTAATTTTTAATTATGTTAAAAAAATACCGGAATTTTCCAGATCCAGACAATTTTTTTCTTGGAGAGGTAGATAAATTGAAATAAATAGATATGTAAGAAAAAGCATCTCCCAAAGGAGTAGCACTGAAAACAAAGAAAAATATCTCCCAGGAGAAAGGAAGGTGACCTGGAATGCTTTTATATTGATCTTGATTAAGTTTTGAAACTTGTGGGCATTTTTACAGCAGTGAAGATCATTTTCAAAATGACCCAAAGCTCTTGAAAAAGCAGAAGAAGATTGGACCATCACTCATTTTCAATAGCAGACTGACACTAAGATAAGTTTGCTTTCCCTTAAGCCATATGTTTTTTCATTTGCACTTTATTGTAAGCTTTAATATTTTAACTTTCAGTTTGTGCCTATAATCTGGAAAATGGTTTTGGGTAGTTTGTTTAGTGAGATAAAATGGCTGTTAGTACACTCAAAAGAATATGTCCACTGTGGGGATGCACCTGAAATATATGAAATGAGAATATTAAAGCTGACATAATAAATGCAGTTCAAAAGATGATGAGGGACCATCTTCTCAGCTTGATTCTCCTCTCCATTTTAATAAAGCTATTCCCAAGTTACTGCTAAAGGAAGGAAGCCCACAGAATCTTTCAACAGATAGTTTGACATTTAAAATTGTTAATAGGTCAGATTCATGCCATCTTGCTTCTGTTAGAAGAGTGAAGCCTGTAATTTTAATTTTTAATATTGATCATTACTATTAGTAATTTTTTTGCTGGTCATTTAAGATCTATAATTGTCACAGTGTGGTGATATAGTGGTTTTCTATATTTCTGTATAAAATGATGCTATTATTTTCTTTGGTATGTAGACATCTAATTGAATCAAATCATTGGACTTACATTTAAGAAAGCAGGTTCAGGGTACTTAATAACTCAAGGCATGAATCCAGGTAGTAACAGAATAATTACTTTCTAATTGGTATGTGATTACATTTACATTGGCCTGTCACAACTATAACAGTACCTTAATTGCATCTCAAAATAGTGCTGATACTCCATCATGGTGCCTTCTGCTTACCTGAACAGAACAGAAAACCATTTAATCACTTTGAAATCTGAGCTTCAAATTCTGGACATTAAAACTGGGGTTTTTTTGGAAAGGCAATTTCTCAGAAAACTATTCCATTCAAAACTAAGTTTGGAGAAAAACTTTATGGTGTAATGAGAGTCTGAAATTAAGCTCCTAATTGCAGGATATTTCTGAACTCTTCATTGTATACCATCAGGCTATTAAGGGTAATATCTTTTACGTAATGATAGCAATTTAGTGAACATTTATCATTGAATATTTCAACTTAGAATGTTTTAAGCTACACTACTGGTAAATTTTAGAATCTAAAAATGGTGCTTTGTAGCCCCAGGGAAAACACTTCAGTTAAACTTAATGGCAGAACCCACCTTGGGGGGGGTTCAGAGTGTCCTGCTTGTGTTCCTCAGCCAAAGAAGCCGCTTGGAAAGTCTAACAATTCTCACACCCAAGAGACTCGAGACTAATGAACTTCTGAATTCCAATGTCCAATTGGACAATTCATGTCCTGCAAAAATACGGACATGGTGATATGTACAGTTTGTTAAAGATGAAACTCAGATATTGCAAAAGCTCCTGAGGGCCTATGTGTGGAAATGGTTGTTTTGTTTCCAACACTGAACTGTGGGGGATATTAAAATGACACTTAAAAACATCATTAAAATAACAGTTTTGTTCCATTAGAAAAAAAAATGAAAAAAGTTGTCAGAGAAAAAAACATATTTCTTTTTATTCTTAGGATACATAAAAATGTGGAAATAATTAACTTTTCTTTCATGTTACTAAAACCCATATAGGCTACCAGGCTAAAACTGGGTTTCAGAGATCACAGAAGGGAAGCTAAAATGGATGGGGAGATGGGACCAATCTCTGCCAGATACAAAAAATTTTGCAGGGGTATGGAACTAGTTCTGCTGTTTTAATTATTTTTTAGTCCCCATCATTGAAAACATGTCTAGAAAGAACAAAAAGGCCTTTTTCTTTTTCATAAACACATTTAGAGTTGTTTTATGCACATTCTGTTTGGGAAATAGGCTTGCTTGGAGCAATGTAGTTTGTATATTTGATTAATCTCAGTAGCTTAGTGCCATGTGTCCTATTCCTGCTTAATCCATTAGTTCATAAATTATATTTGCAAGTATAAATATTTGCCATAATAAGAGTTGGTGTTTATACGAACTTCACAAATTCTCTGGAATTTCTAAATTGCTCAGAAACCAATTGATTTAAAATTCATTTAGTTAAACAGAGAAGGAACCACAATGGATTCCAGTTAAAAGTATATTCAAAACCTGTTTTTCATTATTCTGGGTCAGCTCTTGTTTGGACAGGATGTGTTTTGAGATTTTTATAGGCAAGGCTATTGGCTTAATTAGCATCAGCAGTGCTTATATGATATACAGGTTGTTGCACTGTTAACTGCCTTGCTGTCATCTAACACACATTCCAGTACAAGATCACTGAATAATTTTCTCTGCCTTCCTATGTGCTTTCTCCTTCAATTAACTTTAGCTTCATTTTTCTCTCCACTGCATCTCTCTGTTCATTCGACGCTCTTCACACACTTTATTCTTTCTAAACATGTGGAGAAAATTTTTCATTCTTCCAGTCACAACTAGAGAAATTGTTTCATGTTGTGGGGTATTTGCACCTTCTTAGGACAGTCTGAGTTGAGGTATAGGAAAGCTGTCTTTATTTTTCAATCTTTTTTACACTATTTAATCCACTTTTCATTTTTATTAAAGACCACTTAATTTTGACTCATGTATGTTAGTGCACATCTCAGTTCTGAGCATCACTTAATAGCTTAAAATAGATGTGGTAAAAAGCATATGAAACCTTAAGCATCACTACAATGTCTTACTCCTCTACAAAAACATTAGAATTGCAAAATCTGGTGCTTAATTCAAGCCTCACTATGTTGAGGAGCCTTTTTAAGCAACTTTTTGAACTTTTTTTTTTTTTTTAGATAATAGCTTGAAAAGTTTTCAGCCTTCTTTTGTTTTTAAATCTGCTGCTGAAACATATTTCTCTCTCATCTGTTCTGACTCACCTCTTTCCAATCCCTAATGGCTTCCCCCTGCCTGCCCTTGAGTTATAGACCATTTCTGAAATGCTGTATGACAGCACTTTCTTGCAGTGTTTTCAAAAAAGAAAAATTGGCTGTTTATCTCTCTAAGTCCTGAAAAAGAACTTCCTCTCTTAGCATTTTCATGAGGCAGAAGCCAAGGTTGGTTTCTCATTCTACAATATCAGATGGAAAGACAGTATAAGGAAAAGTAATATAGATAACTGCTTAATCAAGGGCCCACTCTTGCAAACCATTAATCTTTTCTTGGGGTACTAAGTGTTCCAAGTTCCCACAGGAGGCAGAACACTCAGCTGTATTCTCAAAATCCAAAATGTTAGTGGCTCATTACATATATTATATATTATATATTATATTATATATTATATATTATATATTATATATTATATATTATATATTATATATTATATATTATATATTATATATTTATATTATATACATTAAAAATCACCATATGGAATCAAGACAGCAGGTGACCCAGCTTGGTGCCTTACACTAATAATTCATAACTTCCCTCATTTCTTACATGCATAATAACCTGTAGTAGATTTTGTGCATTTTCAGTGTTGATTAGAAAGTCTTTAGTAACAACTTTTCTCTGTGAAGGGAAATAATTGAACAAGTGCAACCAAATCACCTTTGATCTTCTCAGTTTCAGTTCAACATAGTGACCTGTAAGTTCATCATTATTAAGATTTTTTTTTCTTGAATATATTCATTTATATATCTTTGGCATGTGATCTTTTAAAATATGGACATTAGAAATGGCAGTGTTGTAGCAAAGCAGTGTTACACAAAGCTGTACCTGCCTTTCCTGAATGGGTTAGTTTAAAATGCCAAGCTTATTGATTTTTATTATTGAGCCACAATCATATTAGTCTGAGGGAAATTTAATTAATTACTCTCAGTTCTTTTCAACTTTTTCTTTTATGAGCCATTTATTGTGAAAATATAAAGGGGTGCCGTATTTCTTAAACATCTTATTAGAAGGGTTGTTCAGAGATACTACCCCTGAAGGTCCCATTCAAATCATGCAAAAATTCTAGTTCCCTGTTGCTTGTTTTCCAGGTTCTTCCTTCACCCACTCTTTGCTCTGCTGTTCAACCTTTTAGGATTTCCTACATTGTAATTCCGATTCCCAGCTTTTGTCATCATAGGAAATTGTGCACTTGGCTTGTGCTAAAACTCACTCTAGGGTTCGGCTGGAATGAGAGGGAACACCACAAACAGCATTTGTTCTGAGCTAGCCTGGTCTTCCATGTGTGACTTTCAACACAAAATCATTACAGTTGGAAAAGTCCTCTCAACCCACCAAGTCCAACCTGTGCCCATGGGTAGGTGATCAGTGGAGAGCCTGAGGCACTGGTTAACATGTAGTTTTATGGTTTTACCAGAAGGAAAAAAAGAACACCAGCTGCCAAACCCACAAAAGATCAGCAGAGCCAGCCCTGTAACCCACTGCCAAGAACAGTCCGTGTTTTGATTGCATGGAATCATGCATTTCCCAACGTACTGAGGTATACAAGCACATGCTCTGTTTGTATGTATTTCTCAATCCTACTGTGCTGTAGATTCCAGCATCACAGCAGTTAAACACTAAGAAATTGCACTGTAGAACCACCAGCTCTAGCAACCTGACCCCCAAGGAGAAATAATGATATAAAAGCATCAATTAAAAGGTAACAAAGACCTGCAAAGGATATATTTTTTGCAGAATCACAGAGGTTGGAGAATCCCTCCCAGCCCATGGATCCCCCTGTGCCCCATCCCCACCCTGTCCCCAGCCCAGAGCACTGAGTGCCACGGCCAGGCCTGCCTTGGACACCTCCAGGGCTGGGCACTCCAAACCTCCCTGGGCAGCTGTCAGAGACTGAAATGGTTATTGATTTACACGTTCCAGGATCACTAGGGGACTTTGCAGTTGGGGAAGAGGCAGCTGTTGGCCCATCAAAGCCCATCCCCCCTTCAATCCTGAAAGGGAGAACCCTTTTCTGTGCCCCTCAGGGGACTCTGCGCAGGCCCAGCACACCCTGGGGGCTCGTGGCATGGCCTGGGACAGTGTCCATGGACAGAACAACTCCTGACTGCTTTGAGTGGGGGGGTTTCCATCCCTGGACTCCATGGGTGGTGACTATGTGCATCTTTCCACTCTCATCTTTTCTCTCCCTTACTCTCCCCCACCTTTCTCCTGTCTTTCCTTTCTCTCCCCTCTGCATTTCCCCCAAAGGTTATCTTTGTGCCATATAGATGAGAGATACAGATGATAACATCCGAAATGGCATCATACCTGTTTACCTCTGAAACAAAATTATTCTGAAATGAACCCTACATGTATATGTTTTCAAACACTGATTATTCAGTGTTGATTCACTCTAATCCACCCCAAGGGATTCATTAATAGGAACTTGGTTCCCCCCCACCTCCCTTTCTGGGGCAGCAGCCCCTTCCAATGCTTGGCCACCCTTTCCAGGGAGAAATCCCTCCTGTTGTCCAACCTGACCCTGCCCTGGCACAGCTTGAGGCTGTTTCCTCTGGTCCTGTACCTTGTTCTCTGGGAGCAGAGCCTGAACCCCCTTGGCTCCACCCACTTGTCAAGGAGTTGCAGAGAGCCAGAAGGTCCCCCCTGAGCCTCCTTTTTACTTTTCCTTTTCAACTGAACTATAGTAAACTTAAGTTTTAGTAGCCTTATATTAATTTCTAATTGTTCATCTATAAAGAATGACCTGTAAAGGAATTACCTACTTAATTCTCCTCTTTAAATCTTTTCATCACCACATTACCATAGTCTTTTTGGGGGGAAGACACTTCAGAACGAAACTTCTGCTCATTTAGACTCTTTCAGGTGTGTCATTACTTGCATCCTTTTTTCTTTTCCTCCCAATTAATTTTTTTTCATTAGCATGTCCTTGACTGAACTGTTTTGAGCAGAAGAGATGAAAAAGCATGTAAATAATGTAGTGGTACATATTTACAGAGTGGGTACAAGTGGGTTGTTCTTCACAGATTTTTGTGTTTAATGATGCTTAAGGCAATTCAATACCACAGAAGGCTGTCAGCTCCCCTCCTTCAGTACAGTAGTGGTTTTAAATACTGGCAGAGTATTTTTTCACTAATTTCTCATCCCTTTAGCCAAATGCCATCGGCTAGCTTTGTCTAGTGACTGCCTGTATCTCTCAGATCCTTCTGAAAGTAGTTCTGAATCTGAGAGTGGAGAGAGGCAAACTGTGTTTTACTGAGTGAGAGTTAAAGTGATAAAAACAAGCTGGGTTAGGGAGAAAAAAGGTGAATGTGAAGAGGATGAGAAAAGCACTCCTCTAGTGCCTCTTAATCAGAGATCCCTGAAAGCTTCACAAAGCCTCTCGGTGTTCTGCAGGGCAGAGAAATGTTACACACTGGAAATCTGAGTCACAAAGAGGAGCTGTGAGAGTGGGCTACTAGTGAAGGCAGCAGCCAGTCTGTGACACTCAAAACCAGTTGCTCCAATAGATCAGGCTACCAGTGCTGGTTTTTTGGATTTAACCTACAGTTTCTGACTTCTCTTTATATGTGAGGACCCACTGAGTAAACAGAGATGAGAAAGGAAAGGTATGAAAAGGCATGAAATTAAAGCTGAACCTACCGCCTTTTCATGAGCTGGGAGCCCCTCTCACATGGCACTGGCAGAAGCAGAAATTCTCTTGCTGCCTTAGATTAAGAGTTAGGACAGCACATCAAGGTTAATAATTCCTTTTACCAGATCCAAGCTGCCATTTCGTTAAGCCAAATGAGAGTGTGTCACTTCCTGGGGTGATTTCATCACCAGACAAACAAGGAAGGAACCTATCAGCATTTCAGTCCTTTTTGAAAGGTGCTATACAGAGATTTCCTTTGTTTTCTGTCTTTTCCTGTAACACCTGAAGTTTCTAAAAGAGAGAATAGTTTTCTGCAGCAGCAAAGCACGGTAGTTTCCTGCAGGAGCTTTGGCTTAAATAAAACTGCAGTGTTTGGCCTTCGCAAAATTAAATAAAAACTAGAAGAACCATGTCTAACAATGAAGAAACTGGTATATAGAGTCCTATATGGATTATAGAAACACCTTCTTTTGTGGTGCCCTAGTTAAAATGGAAATTCAGTACTTATCTTCTTCAAAATTACGTTTTAGATTTTATATTGGAAGTGTTTTCTAAAAGAAAGATACAGCTTTGCCCAGCCTAAACATAGAATAAGCCTTCTCTAAGTAGTGAAAGATCTTGGTTATGTACCTCTCCACAGACATTGCTTTCAAGATGCTATAACTGCACAATACTTCAGAAGTAAATATTTGAAATATTTGAAAATAAGATGAAAATCTTAGAAGCAGTGTTCTATTATTATGCTTATACCTTCAGCAAAAGATTGGTGATCTGTGAGGAGACACTGATATTTTTCTTTTGATTGCTGACCAAATGATTTCCTGTTCTCAAATGTATTACTGGTGGTTTGTCTACAACTTGCAGTTTAAGCAGCTATTACATATTTGATATGCATCACAAATAGCCATAGGTAGTGCTTAAGCTTACATTTTCAAAAATATACACAGTATAGTAAATTTAAAGAGGAACAGTAACGATAAAATCTATGTTCTAGTCTGAGTGTGCAGTCAGGAATTTCATGGCTGAAGTTGCTAATTCTTTAATACTTGATATTTATCACTGCATAAAAAAAAGCCCCAAACAACCCCCAAACATCCAAAAAAAAAAGAACAAAAAAAAGCTAACAAACTGCACCACAATCAAACCCCACCAATCCCCGAACAAAAACCCAACTAAAAAACAAACATACAAATTAATTATTCTAAACCTTTCATTTTAAAATTATAAATACACTAAAATTTTATTATATAGGACAGCCACTGTGAATATAAAAGTTATTGTTTGTACATTTGAAAAATCTGGAAAAGAACAATTAAATTTGCAATAAACAAATAAATTACTTAGAATTAGTTTATTGCTAGCTATTTTTTTTAGCATTGAAAATTTCCTTCTGTAATCGAAATGAGTACTGGTACAGGGCAAGACACCCTTATAAAACACTTCATGAAGTTTTATTTACAGTCTGTTGAAGAAACATTAATTTTAGCAAATAATAGACTTGGTGTTTTTTTTTTTTTTTATTATCTAGAGAAATTCTATCACTTCAATTCCTCACATGAAAGTCCAGATGTCAAACTTGTGTCATAAACTTTTTTATACCCAAGTTAAAGCTCTGTAGACCCAGAGAGTTGTTCTCCCATGACTGTGTTTTTCTTGGGGGAGACAGGGGAAAACTTTTTTCAGTTCTCATTTTGTCAAACTCAAACAGGCAAAGAAGGCAAATACAAAGTTAAAGTGATTGAGTATAAACAATAGTAAATACCAGAGTGTTTGAGGGGTTTTTTTGTGACTTCATCTAATTTCTGTTCTGTCAATGTGCTAAGGATAGTTTATCTGCAGGATCAAATTGCAATAAAACTTCCTAATTTTATCATGCTGGCACATGATGTCAGTAGAGGCAAGTAAGCTGGTATTTGTAAATCCAACTGTTCCAATTTCTAAATGATACAGTGCAATCATCTAAAAAGTCTTTACTGTAGAAGATATCATAGATATTTTAAAACAAAACCCCCTTTTGTGTTTTACTAAACAAGTATTGGTAAATTTTATTTACTGAGAATAATCTAATAGTAATCTATTTTACTTTGATTTATGATAACTTTGGACATTTGAGTGTATCCTCCTCTTGAAGGTGAACAAATTTCTCACATGGTCTTTTCCTGGAGAGGTTGATGTTGCCTGGATACAGCTGGTGCTATCTGAACAGTGCTGAAATGCCATGGTCATCTTGTTACATTAACTTACAAATTCTTGCAAAAGCAGCTCAGCCTTTTAATGTAAACATCCAAGGACAGAAGCCAATGGAATTTAATTTGGTTAGCTCTTTACAAGATATTTTGGCTTCCTAGCATCTCACATGAAGGTTTAATGGTAACTGTTTATGTACCTTTAACATTACTGTCCCAGGATGCATCTCCATCTGTATCATTCCCTAATTTAAGTTCTGCAAGTTACAAATTTAAAAATGCCAAAGGAATTGTCAAATCAGCTGAGAGATGTTGATATTTTATTTTTGCAACTCTTCTATGAATTTTGCTAATTCCTTCCATCTATATACACTCAATAATAACAAGTATATTTTCAGATTATTTCATGACAACACTCAGAGTGCTTTGGTGTTTTACACTGTGATGTTACTGTAATAAACTGAATCATGGTGATCCAAATTGTCTTCATATACCACCTTAATATCTCTGTGAGAGCTGGGAATTAAAACCTTGAAATAGTTAATTTCACTTCTAGAAAATACGACTGTGAGTTGTTCCACAGTCCTTCACTTCAATAAAAAGTCACTCTCTTAGAGTGTCACTGTCAACAATATCAATGAATGGCTATGTTTGGGTGGGCACAGAGAAGCAGAGATGTTAATTGTAAGCATGATGCAGGACTCTTGTATCCATGCTTAACTGGACATTGCCACTGTTGGTCCGTGTTTGGCCCAGCCACCTGTCAGAGTTTGGTCTTTTCCTGCCGAGTTATGGGAAAACAAGCACTGATAAACCAGAACTTTGTCCTTGAAGGAAGCATCTTGTATAAACTGAAATTAATTGGTTGATGGCCCTCCAAGGGCATTTGAAGGAGAAAGTGAAGAGGATGAGGATGAAGTGAGCCCCCAGACTCATTTAGGGAAGACCCCCCAAGGCGTATCACACAAACACAGAAGGGCACCACTGCCATCCCAGAGGGAGGGACCGAAGGGCTCT
>NW_020956886.1:54527-63808 GCF_003031625.1 Empidonax traillii
CATCTTGTATAAACTGAAATTAATTGGTTGATGGCCCTCCAAGGGCATTTGAAGGAGAAAGTGAAGAGGATGAGGATGAAGTGAGCCCCCAGACTCATTTAGGGAAGACCCCCCAAGGCGTATCACACAAACACAGAAGGGCACCACTGCCATCCCAGAGGGAGGGACCGAAGGGCTCTGTCTGGGCAGCGCTGCCACACCTGCCCAGGGAGACATCCCCTCTAATGGGTATAAAAAGCAGGTGGTTCGTGCTCAGGGACTCACACTTCCCATGAAGGACAAGGTTCCTTTGTGGGGCCGCCTGCTCTGCGTGAGCCTGAGGATGCAGCCTCTGCTGGGGGGAATTCTGGGTGTCCTGGGGTTGGTAAGACAACCTTGTAAAACACACCTGATTGAGCAGGGGTTTCACTGAGGGCTTATTTCCCTCCTCTTTCCTGTCTCGGGTTCCCATTTTCTCAGCCATCTCTTGTAATAAATATTGTGTTAAGCTTTTAACAGTGTTCTGGTTTCAGTTTTGGCACCCCTCCGAACCCTCCCTGGAACAACTCTGCAGTGAGACAGATGCCAAAAATTACAGAGGCAGGCCCAGCAAACCTTGCAGCAGCACATACAAGCTGCACTTTATAGTTTAAGCAGGATGTACTTGACATATAAAGTCACCATTGAAAAGAATTTGTGGAGCTGAAAAGCAGACTTTTACAGATCATTGTTTCATGATTTGTTCTCTGAAGCATCTGGTCCTCACCATTGTTTGAGGCAAGGTTTTAGTAACGCTTCAGTATGCTGTATAATAGATTGAACATAATTAATCATTTACCTTTGAATTTTTTAATATAGTTCACACTCTGCTCCATGGCATTATTTACATGGCCTGTAGCAAGGGGCTCAGAGCAGGGACAGGGTGTTTAAGCAGATTTGCAGGTGTTATAATGATCATTTACAACTAGGAATCAGTCAAGGCATCTCTAATTGTCTATTCAGGTAAGAGGTGTCTACTTACCCAGCACTAGGTGAGCACATTCATGAATTTGGATCAGCTTTTCCCCTGGTTTGCACTGTAGAACTGAGATCCCGTAGCCAAAACTGTAACTTTACTGAGGTTTTTCTTCAGTTAAAGAAACTCTTCCATTAATTCTCTAATGCAATATGTCTCATAGGGGCAATCTCTGTTAACAAGTGCTGGAACTTGCTTCACAGTGTAGTGGGTTTGTTTAGCCAAATACTCCTTCCTTTTCCTGGCAGGGAACATAGGCTAGGCCACCTGACTCCTGTTGACCAAGGAGATATTCCATACCATGTTATGTCAGCTCAGATAGAAAGAGAGCAAGGAGGAAGCAGTTTGCTTCTTCTTCTTCCAGGATAGCTGGCTGAGTGGACAGTTGTTTCTTGGAGGAGGGAACGCTTTACCTCTTGTGGGGAAATAAAATTTACTGTTGGTTCTTTTTACTGTGTGTATAGTGCTTCTAGTTCTTTTTTTCCTCCTCTTTTCCCTTTCCCTATGGGAGAGAGGGGATGTGTGTGTGCTTTGGGTAGACACCTGGCATTCAGCCAAGGTTGAACTACCACACACCGAAAGGGTGGTTAAGCATTGAAAGAGGCTTCCCAGGGAAGTTGTGGAGTCATCATCCCTGGGAGTGCCCATAAAATGAGCAGATGTGGCACTTCATGATATGGTTTTGTGGGCAAGGTGGTGTTCAGTGAAAGGCTGGACTTGATGAGCTTGAAGGTGTTTTCCAACCCTAATCATTCCGTGATTCTGTGACTCCAGTGTCCCCTGGTGTTTGTGAAAATGGCAACTGGGTAATTGGAATCTTCCTTCAAAAAAAAAAGATTGTTCATAATGAGGGTGATTGCCAGCAAGGTGGACAAAATTTCGGGGAAACAGCATTGCTGCTGGAATCTAGGAAATAGATTACTTGAAAAGAGGGAGGTTGTTAGTGACACTTATTTAACTGAGCAGTAGAAACACCAACTAGTTTTCAAATGCATGCATTTGTCCTGACACAGTGTCTAAAAAGGCACTGCATGCAAATAAAACAGAGATTGACTGTTCTCATACTGGGCTGGTAAGCTGGGTCTTTAGTCTCTGTATCTGTCCAGAAGAGAACTGTTCTGTGTAGCACAAGAAAGTTGGATACAAATGGATATTGTGCATAGGTTTTAATTTTAGAAAAACATACCACATTTGGCATCAAAGTCTACACTGAAATCTACTTTAAAAACAAGCTGCACTTAAGTTCTCTGTAGACCTTTGCCAGTGACTGATTTGGGGCAGGGACTTTCTGTATTTGTGTTCTGTGTGTTCAATTCTTCCACAGTGGGGCCCTCAACTCCCAGATTGATCATCAGGTGCTATTGCAATAAAAAAGTAATAATGGTGATAATAAAATTAACAACTATAGTTAGCTGTGGCAAGCTGAGCTTTTTTTTTTCCCACCTCCAGCTGGTAGGAAATTGCAGTACATATTTTTCTCCAGGCGTAGGCTTGTACTTAGGCTTTCCATTGCATAGAGAAAGATCCCTGCATTTTCTTGCTCACTTTATTCATCTGCTTCAGTGACCTTACTGATACGAAACCTTGTAAAGCAGTGAGCTAACACTGAGAGACACAGGAGGTGAGACACATGTATTTGCTTTAATGAGAGATGCTTATATGCTTACATTAGCATCAGTGTTCTTCCAGACTGTTAGATAAATAGGTATCGAGGTTGAGCTTGCCACTGTTATTGGAACTGCTTGCATGGCTCTGGTTTTTCTGGCTGTAACACTGCAGAAGTACTGAGCAATTTTTGTATGGGGTTTTTTGGGTTGTCTGTTTGTTTGTTTTGTTTTTAATTCTGGATCTTAGATTGAAGTACAAATTCTCTAAATTTCTTTCTCTGATGAAAATGTTTGATCTGACTCCTCATGACACGTTGCTGCAGTACAACTGTCCTGAGTGCTCTGGCTGCAGCTCTTCATGGAGCTAAGAGTCTTTATTTTCCTGGACATAGCAAAGTTATGGACATGTTCATTTCAAAAGACAGGTACCTTTACTTGCAAAATTAAAATTCCAATCACTGACATTTTGGTAGTTGCTGTAGATTGAAACATGAGAAAGATGAGAAATCTCATGAGAACTGAAGAAGGGCCAACAGAGGAGAGCAACAACTGAGTGAGAGAAAAAAACCATGGAACAAGTATAAATTGTTCACTTCTGTTATGCAACAGACCAGATGTTAAAAATTGGCAATTAAGGGATACAACTGGAGGTGCATGTGAGCCATCAGTGTATGTATATTTTATTGAACACCTCTTTCCATCCCTATCAGTGCCTGTGGCTTCTTGTGACATGATGCCCCAGACTTATATGTGCTTGGGATAGATAGAAAACTTTAAAATACTTTAAAAATTACGCTGGCTCATTTTATTGCTTGATTTCTAGTTCATTTTGTAAGAAATTTTGTAAGAAATTGTGATTATATTGTAAGAAATTTTAGATAATTTTCATGTTTTTATGTACCACTAATTCTTTATTGACCGCAGTCTTACCCTCTTTCAGTCACTTATTTTCCAAACAGAGGACACCTCATGAAATTCATCTCCTCTTGCATGAAAGCCATGCTATAGTTCTGAGAATTCTTGTTGTCCTTCTTTGGGTCATTTCTGGTTCAGCCATACCCTTTTCTCAGATGCATGATTAGAACTACATGTACTGTGGAGTTCCACAGCTCTGAAGGCGAAAGGAATCAGGCCCATCTTTTTGACATGAGAATATTTACACTGAAAAACTTCCTGTCTGCCTTTTGTGTCTTCACACAATTGGTGTGAGTGGTGTGATTTGCTTGCAGTCAACATTACAATAATGGAGGGGGTCGGTGTTTTTATTATTATTTTCTACGTTCATAGAAAACCCCACCCCACTCCCTCATATCTCATAAACTTTCTTGATAGGAGATGAGTTGGCATATCTGGAGATTAGTGTTTTCAAAATGTCCTTCCTCCATATTTACTAGGAATTTAGACTATTCCCCTCTGAGTTTAATTTTGTCTTCTTTGCACGTGTTGTTCTGTATTGTACTTCCTTTCCTCAGGGTTCTTTGCAATTTGCCTTATTTTGTTCAGTCTGTTCCCATCATCTGAAAACACTGTCATCTCTCTGTTCCTTGACAGGCCATCTCTGACCTTCCATGAAAATTTTCTGGTAGTGCTCTCTCTTATCTCAGGACATCAACTTAATGGTATTTTCTGCATATTAGGACTAATCTAAAACTAAACCACAGGAATTCTGTGGCAAGGGCACTTGGATGGTCAATCTAAATAAAACAGACCAAGTTCTGAAAGCAAAAAAATTATAGAAGGAGGGATTTTGATTAAGTTCGTTGCAAAGCAGTCAATACAATTGTCTTCCATTGAGTGGAAATTATATATATATAAATATAAATAGATCATGGCTAGGCTTTATGAACGAAGATTTGAGAAGGGCTCTACCCACGCTTGCTCCAAGTGTGCTGATGGCTAAAAAGGCCAATGCGAGATAGACAAGTCCGGTTGCAGAAGGCACAGCAGAAAGACTCCCCAGGTGATATCAACAAGACGCGATTCTTTCTGCGTTGTCTTTTCTCCTCCAGAGTGATCCTGCGTGTGTTCTCAAAAGCAGCAGCAGCGTTATAGATGGTGTGTCTCCAGGCCTCCCGATTGGAGGCCAGGGTAGACCAATGGTGCTGATCAATATGGCCAAGGCTGAGGGATTGTTTCAGGCAGTCCTTGTATCTCCTCTTCGGGGCTCCTCTCTCACTGCAACCAGTGGCAAGTTCCCCATAAAGCACGATCTTGGGGAGGCGATGGTCCTGCATCCTGGAGACGTGCCCTGCCCAGCACAGCTGAGTTCTCAGCAGCATGGCCTCAATGCTTGGGACTGCTGCCTGTTCAAGGACAGACGTGTTGGTCACATAGTCAGTCCAGTGGATGTTGAGGATTGTACGGAGGCAGCGCTGATGGAAGCGTTCTAAGAGACGCAAGTGGTGCCGGTAAATGACCCAGGATTCAGATCCATACAAAAGAGTAGACAGCACGATGGCTCTGTAAACACTGATCTTAGTACTTTTCTTCAGGTGTTTGTTTTGCCACACTCTTTTATGGAGTTTACCAAAAGCACTGTATGTCTTTGCTAACCTGTTGTCAATTTCAGCATCAATCTTACCGTCTGAGGAGATGATGCTTCCCAGGGAATTAAATTGTTGGGCTGATTTGAGTGCTGTTTCACCAATGGTGATATGGGGATGATGGAAGACTTCCTGAGGTGCAGGCTGATAGAAAACTTCTGTCTTCTTCAAGCTGACTTGCAGCCCAAAAAGCTCAGCAGCCTCTGCACAGCAGGATGTTAAACGCTGCAGAGCTGCTTCTGTGTGGGTGACGAGGGCGGCATCATCAGCGTAAAGCAGCTCACGGATAAGATGATTTAAGGTCTTAGTGTGGGCCTTCAGTCGCCTTAGGTTGAAAAGGCTCCCATCGGTACGATATCGAATGTAGACACCGTTTTCAAAATCGAGCTCTGCCGTGGCCCTTTGGAGCATCATGCTGAAGAAGATCGTGAATAAGGTTGGAGCGAGAACGCAGCCTTGATTCACACCATTGGCTATTGGAAACAGCTCAGAAAGTGTGTCCCCATATCTGACTTGACCGCGCTGGTCCTCATGAAGCGAGATGATCATTTTGAGGAACTCGGGAGGACATCCTAAACGTTCCAAAATCTGCCACAGACCTTTTCTGCTCACAGTATCAAAAGCCTTGGTGAGATTAACAAAGGTAACATAGAGTCCTTTGTTCTGTTCCCGACACTTCTCTTGCAGTTGTCTGAGAACAAATACCATGTCTGTGGTACCTCTGCTGGCTGGGAAACTACAATGGCTTTCAGGTAGAAGATCTTCTGCTATGGAGGGTATTAGTCTGTTCAAAAGAATTCTTGCAAGGATTTTACCAGCAATGGAGAGCAGAGTAATACCTCGGTAATTTGAGCAGTCTGATTTATCTCCTTTCCTCTTGTACAAGGTGACGATGACAGCGTCACGAAGGTCTGAAGGCACTACACCTCGTTCCCAACAATGCACCACAAATTCATGAAACTTAGCATGGAGTGCTTGGCCACCGTGGTTCCAGATTCAGGTGGGATTCCATCAACCCCAGCTGCCTTGCTGATTTTCACCTGCTGCATGGCTTTAAGAGTTTCTCCCATGGTGGGGGCAGTGTACAGTTCAGTTTTCACCAGTGTTCAGACCGTCGATTCAAAATGGAAGCTTTGTCTGTGAGAAGCATTTGACCATCTGCAGTGAGTAAAGGGCTTTGAACCAGGTGAGTAGGACCGTAGGCTGTTTCCAGAGCCTCATAGAATCCCCTGTAATCACCTGTATCTGTGCATAATTGGATTTTTTTTGCTAGATTGGTCCACCTCTTGTTCTGGATGTCACGAAGTTTCTGTTGTAGCTTGCTGCATGCAAGTCGAAAAACTGCTTTTCTTATATGACAAGATGGCTGAGCAAGCTGTGCTTGGTGAGCAGTTCTCTTCTTTCTCAATAATTCCTGGATCTCATGATTGTTTTCATTGAACCAGTCCTTGTTTTTCTTGAAAGAGAACCTTAGGGATTCTTCAGAGGACTGCAGGATGCTATATTGACTATGTTGCCAAAGTGCTTCAGAAGAAAGATCTATGGAATGATCTTTGAGCCTGGATTGATGATTTGCCTGGAAACTGTCCCTCACTGTAGCTGTTTGAAGGCTGTTTGAAGGTCCTCTCCTCCATCCTCAACCCCAGCACCCACCGGGGGCTCTCATAAATATATATACATAAAAATTTATATATATATGTACACAGCAATTACATAGACAGATGTTTTATTTAGAATTTTCAAAGTTTTCACCTTATAAAGAATAGACACAACACAAAAAATGTTAATGATGTAATAATGAGAAACCAGGTAACAGCATAAAAAATGTGAAGAAAATAAGGTGAGGGTAAGAATACCAGAGCTACAGTATATTTTTGTATCCTAAACTCTGTAAAGGATACAACAGTTACCATGTTGTCATATCCAAGTGTCGTGGTTTTGCCCACCAGCCAGCCCCTGGGGCTGAAGATGGTTTTGTCCAGGTGAATTTCCTGACAAGAAGCCAATCAAAACTCTAAGTGATGCCTT
Organism: Empidonax traillii; assembly: GCF_003031625.1. NCBI lineage: Eukaryota > Metazoa > Chordata > Aves > Passeriformes > Tyrannidae > Empidonax > Empidonax traillii. Next base: position 61,700 of record NW_020956886.1, read on the forward strand.
TGCTAATTACATATTTAAGAAAATGGAAGAGAAAGTTGTTGTGCAGTTGAAATTAGGAGCAGCAGCCATGTAGAAGGGGCGGCGGGCCCCAAGGAGGGCCAGACCTCCCTCCTCCCCCAGCCTGGGCTGGGGGCAGGTGTGGCACTGAAGCCCCCCTTCTCTCATGTAAGAGAGTAAAGAAAAAAAAAATTTAGAGGACTGACTGCTTGGACAGAAACCGCTGCAGAAGAATTCCGACAGAAAGATAAGAGACCTCCAAGGTTAAAGCTGGCAGCTGGAGGAGAGGGAAGTGCAAAGTGGAGCCTGCCTCTCCCCCCTTTTGCTCTCTCCCTTCAGCAGTGAAAAGACTGAAAAATAAAACTCTGCCACCTGTGAAAGTTTGTTGGGGTGAGGAGACCCCCATGGTGCTCGTGGAAGAGCCTACACTGGAGTAAGCTGATGCACAAGGAAGCCGAGACTTCATGAGAGACCTGAGGTGAAGCAGAGTCCTGTTGAAGATTTGTGACTCTGAGAGGGACGAGGCTTAGGCTGGAGCAAGGATGGCCTGGGTGAGATGTTGGGATCCAAGTAAAGGATCCATTCCAGATCCATATCGGACAGGTCTATCAAGGAGTGTTCTCCCATGGGGAGGGACCCCCACAGGAAACAGGGGTGGACTCATAAGCCATTATCCCCTGGGACCTTGTGGTGAAGATCCATGGTAGGCAAGTGTCCCCTTGCAGTCCACGGAAGAGAAAACCATCAAGGCCTGGATAACCCCCCAGCCTCCAGTCTTAGCCCAAGATGGGGGTAGGTTCAGCCCTGGAGGCCAACACAGAGCAAAAGAGAAAGAGAAAGAGTTCCAGCTGCGATGAAAGGGCTGCAGAGTTATTGAAGAGACCTGGAGCTCCGAGAATGGAGAAAGAAACTGCTTCTCCTCCTTGGACTGATATAAAGGGGGGAGAAGTATTTCTGTAAATACATAGTACTTTTTACTTAATTAGAGCTGTTGTAGATATAGTTCTTTAGTAGTTTTTATTTTGCTAGTAATAAATGTTCACACTATTTTCCCCAAATCAAGTCTCTTTTGTCTGCATAAACCTTCTCTCAACTTACAAGTAATTGTGTGGGGGGTGAGAGCAAATTGACCCAGAGCAAAACCATGACACCAAGGGAAGTTGTAGACAGAAGAAAGTAATATTAGAGTTGATATCAATGAGTTTACCACACATATTAGGGATTTAGAAGAAAATCATTAAATTCTTTGGTTGTATATCATTATTTTATGTAATGTTCTTCAGGCTCAACATGTAGCTATGAAATTCAATATGAAAACAAATACTGAGCCGAAGAAAAATACTGATATTCAGAAAAAAAAAAATCTATTTTTAAGTTGCAAACTTCAGTTCTCAAAAGGCTAGTATACAATAAAGGGAATATAAGGTCAAACACTCAGTATAGTGCAAGATGCAATTAAAAAATACCCCACTGCCAGAAAAATATTTTGTTTTCATTTCGCCATCTTCAGGGAAAAAAAAATCTTTCAGTTCACTCCAAGTATTTAAGGATATTATATGCTTAAAAAAGAAAAAAAAGATAATTAGAACATGATTGTTTTGAAATCAGTAATAAGTTTTTTAATATTATGAGTGTATATTAAAGATATGTTCATGCCTGTTAGAGATTTAGTATTCTTAGGGAAAGTAGTAAGGATAAAATAATATCTGATAGTATCAGAGCCATTACAAATGTAGGCCTCCTCTTTCAGTAATATTTTAACCCTGCTCTGAATCTTTATTTTGATTTCCTGCCTAAAGTACTCCTGGTGCTGCTTTCTTCTCAGTTAGAACTGTCTCACACTGAGAACTCAGTGGGCTTGCCAGCACTCGTTAGCCCAGGTAATTACAGGTGTCAGTGGCTCTGTGCATCCCTTTGGCAAGGGCTGAGCTCTGCTCATCATCTCCTCCTACCCCAGGACAAGCCTGCCCTAACTGGACTCTCTGGGCTGCTCTGTGGTCACTCACCAATTCACACCAGTCTTATTGCAGTGGGTTGATTAAAGAGTGTGTCAGGGAGTGACTAACAGGGAATTCAACTGCCAGTAATGTAGATGCAGTAAATTCCAGCAGG